>NC_092311.1:44359575-44662606 GCF_036785885.1 Coffea arabica
GTATTGCAAATTGGGAAGGATCACAAAATGAGAAGTAAGTTTCTTATTCTGCTATTTCTTATAATCATCTTGATGTTTTAGGACTAATGAAAGTGAAAATGTTTTTACTTTTTAGGGAGTTCACATGTTTTGTAGATGGTATATTCAATCTTGGTAATCCTGTGGGTAAGGATATAGTGGATTGCTGTTTTTTATACTTATTTTGTTATTTTGGGGTTGATGAAAGTGAAAATATTTTTACTTTCTAGGGAGTTGACATGTTCTTTAGATGATATATTCAATTCTGGTGGTCCTGTGGGTAAAGGGTATTGTGGAGGATTATATAGAAATTATCTCTCTTTCATGGAAGGCGAGAGATGGGCTGATGTTGTTGGACACACGAAAAATATTTTTGATGTAGAGTTCACAGTTATTATTGGAGTTTTACAATATTTTGTTGCACAAGAATATTATAAGCAATACGAGAAGTTGTTGGTTCAGTGTGACAATTATGAGGCAGTGCACTTTGCGAATGGAACTACACTTGCTACTACTGAGGAGCGTGTTAAACTGATTATGTTAGTAATTTTAAAATATATGTTAGTATTCTTTCTACTAATTAACTCTATTGTATAGCCTTTAAAGTCTTTAAATGAATGTGTTAGACTTGCTCTCATCACCTTCTTTTCTTGTTGGTTGCAAATAGCAAATTCACAGCTTTGAAATTCGAGTTAGAGAGGCGAGGAATTAAAGTCCGTGTGGAGTATGTGAAGGGTTTCACCAACAAGGCTGCCGATTCAATTGTGAATTTGTTCGGTAATTTGAAAGAAGCAAAAGTACGAGAGAAAGGAGGCAAAGTCAGGACAATGGATCTTACAGAAGACAATTTGAGCGAAGTTGCGGGAAAAGTCAAAGAAAATTTATTGAAAAAATGCAATTGTCGTACCATTCTTAAAGAAGATGTAGCAGGAAAGTATCAAATTGAGTTTTAGACTTTTAGTTTGAGTTTATGTAAATTGATGTTGGACTTGCTAATTACAAACTAAACACCTTTTAGTACCTACTCCACTATTTGATTGTGCAATTAATTTTCTGATATAATAGGATGCTTTTACAATTTGATTGATTTCTAAATTATAGTTTATTCATGTCTCATAAACTGTAGCAAGAATTATTTTGCCTTACATTATCTTATCCACTTCAAACATTGATTAATTCTTATGCCAATGATGAAAACATGATAGCTATTCATGTTGAATTATACGAGATCATCAACAGAAACCATTAATAGAAAACTAGAAGTTTCAGAGCACGAGACCGAATCACTACAAGTAAAGATGGCCTTTTGTGACTTGTAATATTATGAGGGTCATAAATACAAAATCTTTTATGACACCATTAAGCATGTCACATAAGGAGGAACAAAACTACGTAGTTTAGCAAGTTTTTGTGACTAACACTCATTCAGGTCATAAAAAACCCAACTTTATCTTATTTCTTTGTTAAGTAAAAAAAAAATCCAACGAAAAAAAATAAAGCATTAAAGTTTCACTTACCAGATTTTCCCCTTACCAAATAAAATAGAAAACATGTTGAGCACTAGTGGTAGCAATATATTTTATGCCAGGCGGCTTCGCACCAGCGGGTAGGACTGGTACTTCTTAACTATATTTAATTTTCATCAAACCACCGTCTCAATCATGAATTGTATTTGCTGAGAAATAATGTCTACTCCCATAGTATGGACCGTATGGTATTATTATAAGTAATAGTATTTACTATTACGGGAATACTTTCTTTTCCCCTCTTTCAATTTCTCGTTTGCATTTTGCCATTCCCTCTTTCAATTGCCGTATCAACTCCACATCTCTCTCTCCCTCCATTCAGAAATAAATCATGGCCATTAGTATCCAGCACAATAGAGAAAGACGGCCATTCCGTCTTTCATTTTTTCTCTTTTTTCCTCTTAAACCTTTTCCAATTTTCCTCTGTATCAAGCTCTGAGAGTTTTTCAACTTTCCTTTGACCGATTTCACTTTAAGTTGAGTTGAAACCATTGCAGTGGACGCTTGGGAGTTGAGCTGAAAATTTTCCTAAATTTGGACACGGAGCGAGATTTTTCAGGTTTTTAAGCTCAATTTTTATTAATCTTTTTTTTGTTTGTTTTGCTAGTTTTTTCCCAGAATTTTCGATTGTTTTTATTTACTTTTGATCACATTGTAAATTTGTAAAATAGGAATTTGTTATTACCAGTAGTAATAACCTTCATTTGATAGAATTGACTCCAAAACTATCAAAGATATTCTTAACTTTCTTTGTATTTCATATATGCGATGTTGGTTGCCAGAGCATTGTGAGGATTTGCGCTGAAGATTTAATGCTGGTTTGTTTAAGAGGCCTATGATCGTAAGATTTTTTCTGCACTTTCTTTGTAATGGCATCCTATGCTTCCATATTGTTGATGTTTACATTCATATTCTAGCTTCCATTAGTAAGTATCAAAGATTTAGAATCATAGTTTTTGTGAATTAAGTACATAACCAGATCTCTACTTTTCAAGGTGATCTCAGATGCAATTTTCCCTATGCAAGAGCTTCGTAAAGAGATTTCTTCCAGGGTTTTGAATTATGCCTAGTGTATAGCTTGTCTACTCTGTCATTGAAATTGTTGAAATTCCAATTCAATCTTTAGCACTTACTATAATTTTTTTGCCACATGAGCTCTGCTTGAACCACACTGCATTTCATATTATAAAATGCTTACACCACTCTTTGTGTGCTCTAGATTTGGAAGTGAAGTTTTAGTGAGCGTTTCAGGTAATTTTTTTCTTTTTCATAAAATTAAGTAGCTATATTTTCAGGTTACCTTAAACTCTGTCACTTTGGTCAGGCTTAATTTCAGCAAAGCCTTGAGGATCAGACTTTGACTATTCATCAAATAAATGGAGCTCTGAAAAATAACTATTGTATATATTGCAAATTTAGCATATCTCGGGCTTAGCATATTCCTGCTTGTACACTGGCAAAATCCTCATTCTTTAGTTTAGCCTGGCCCATTCTTTACTATACTACTGTTTTAATCCATGATAGTAATGTTGAAGTTGCCTGATAAACAATTGTTTGACTTTATGACATAAAGGAAGCAGTAGCAAATTGTCAAAAAAGAATACTTCTGTGGAATACCTTGTTCTGCCTGCAAGCTATTTCTTGTACAGAATATTTCTTTCAAGTCGTCAAAAGATGCTTGCCAGTACATTATTAAACTTTAAACGAACAACATGATGGCCTGCCCCATGGATCAGTCCTTGACATGTTTAGGAGTAGTGATGTGAAAGGCAAAATGTAATGTTGCCTTATTTCGAAAGCATAACTTATACTATATCTATGCCTTGTAAGCATGTATTATGAGATGCAGAGATTATTTATCAACATCTAACATATCCGTAGCTGATATTTGTCAATGTCTTATTAATACTAGGAGTTTTACTTTATTTTATGAGCTTGCTTCATAACTTCGTTGGTTTTCTGTCTTTCCATCAAGAATGCTAAATTCATTCTCTTTCAATTAATTTGTTTATAATAGTTTTGGTAGTTTATATGGATAAAAGTTGGATCGACATAGGAGATATTCGCTCAAAAGAGTATGTCGCTGGATTTGAGAAATTTTTGAAATTTGCTACAAAAAACTTGACAGATTATAACTCAACTATATGTTGACCATTAATTAAGTGTAAAAATAAATACTTCAAAGACATAAGTGATGTGAAGTTCCGTTGCCGTCTTTGGGGATTTCACAAGACTTATAAGATTTGAGTATATCATGGGGAAACGTATGCATCTCTACATAAAACTCAAAGATGAGAGCGAGTTGGGCCCTTTTTCTGCATGGAATATAACAGGAACATATAGAGGTTTGTCAATTATCCTGCTTTGAATTTTATCATCTTAGATCAAGGCTCTTTTATTCTCACATGCATCCGTTCTCTGGTCTTGATTATGTATACCTTTTCTATGTTGCTGAATATGCTTATAAGTACCTCAACTTTGCTGATAATTAGTAGTCTATTTTATACATTGTGTTAAGCCTGAAGGATATGAATGAAATGTGCTCAAAGTTGTTCTTGGATACTACACCTTGCTGATTAAATGATTCAATGGATTTATGACATGCAGGAATTAATTGCATAGTATTGGGATCTTTTCTGAATGCAGTTGGTAGGAAACCTTGGGATATAAGTATAGCAACAGTGGATATGTACGCTACTAGACTATATAAGTATAGTAGTAGCGAATATATATATTCTGGTCTATGTCAAATTTGCAATCTATCATGAGACCTTTTTAATTTGTCCAGGATTTGGATGTGGTACTGCTGCAGTTCTTGACTTTGTTCTTTTCATAAAGCTATCATGGGTGGTAAAAAAAGAGCAAAAGGCATCACTATGGCTAATGTGGTACATAATCAGAGAAGTGCATCTCTCTCTAATGCTTATATGTCTCGACCTATTCAGCATCATGTGATTAGGTCTCAGTTTCAGTCGAAGATGCTTACACCTCAAGTTGGACTTATGCATAGCCAATTACAATCATTTTCCCTTACCCATGCTTCCAGATTGGATTTTTGGTGCTTTCCTTAGTTGACGGGTAACAAAATTTCAGAAAGTTGTCATGTTTGTATTTCATTTCATCCATGTGTCTAATATAAACTAATATCTTGAAGGGTCCAGCTGAGTCTACTAATAAGGAGCAGTAAACTTGTGATAGATTTGGTAAGTACTTTTGACTTGTGATAGATTTGGTAAGTATTTTTGGCTTTTCTCTTCCTTTCTTCACGACTTTGTTGTTGAAACTTGCATAGAGTGTTGGGGTGAAAGAATGAGTAGTTGATCATTCCAATATGGCAACTTGATGTTCTGATTGCTGCAAGTTCTGATTGCTGCATGTTATCTTCTGCTTTCTCAGGATTAGGCAAATAACTAGCTGCACTCAATTTGAGATGCCTTAATTGAGACATTAGCCAAATCTCTGGCAGTAAAGTTGGATATTTTTTCGATCTCTTGCTTGTCCAAGAACCATAGACTATGATTGTTTGCAAATTCTAGTGAGTGCAAGGTGCCTCAAGTTTATCAGCTTCAAGAACACATGAAGCAAATGAAAGTTGCTGACTTTTGAGTGATTGTTAGACTAGCTCTGTTAATGACAACTAATGCAGCGTATGTTGCCTGTGTCTTTTGGAGAATCTTGTGTTTGCTTTGTTATGATATGTATAGTTTGTTTTGTTGATAGACCAGACATTTATATAGTGCCATGTTGGGTTGGCATTAATGGATGGTTTTAGACATTAATACTCAGCCATTTATTTTGCTATTAATAAATTTTGTCTTTTTCTTATTTGTCCATCACGTGAGGTTTATGGTTGGACTTCTTTCTAGTTTTGGGCTTTCAAAAAAAAAATGAAAACTGGTTGAAAAGGAGGAAAAAAAACAAAAGAAGATGTTTTTGTGACTTGCAATTCTGCTAGTCACAAGGTTTTTGGAACTCACTTTTAATGGTTAATTAGTGGGTCCCAATAGAACTTGTGCCCAAATAAACATGACACAAAATATCTTTTATGACTATTATTTGCATGTCACTAATAAATTCTAGTTTTTTTTACTTTTTATTACATTCAAAATGCAAGTCATAAAAAGTATTTTTGCAAGTCACAATTGATAATGTGACTTTCATATTCAAGTTATAAAAAATTTGTGACTATTAAATCCGTGACTTTCATATTCATGTCACAATGTAGTCACAAAAAGTTTGTGACTCTCTGAACCTTTATATGACTATCATTAACAAGTCACAAAAACAGCTTTTTCTAGTAGTGTATGTGTGAGATAGTCGTGCATTCTGAAATTGTTCAATATATTTTCATGGCTAATTTTAATTCAATTGGGGGATTTCTACAGTAACGCAAAAGATTGGACATTAGAGCAGTAACACGAGAAATTTATAGACTGAAACTAATAAGATAAAAGACGGATATGATCTTCTCGTAAAAGCCTTCCTACCCTTATAAATAAGTCCATTCTTCTTCTTCTTCTTCTTAATGGTACCGAACCCCCAGAAAGAACCATTTCTGGTGCCTTGCTCGAAGACCTATTGTGTCTTGTCCGAAGTAAATTTAGTGGGCTTACTTATTTTTTTTGGGGCTTTGGAATTTGCGCTCCACATAATGGTCAGGTAAAGTTAAAAGTGCTTATTTTGTTTGTTAGAAATTATCAAAACTATTAATCTTTGTTAAACACATAAGTTTGAGAAAATTATTTATGTAGAAGTAGCAGAAACCTTGTTTGGCATAATTCAATATATTTTTATCAATGAATTTTAAAACATTACTGATAACAGACTTGAAATAAAGTTGAGAAAATTAAAGAAGAAAAGCTTTAGTGAGTGATACAAATTTGAGAAATGATACTTTAGTGGGAGGGACAGATTTTAGGAATCATTAAATGAATACTTGTATCACTATTAAATCACTTGAGTTGGTCCAGTGGTCAAAAAAGAGATTTCCAGATTCATTGTTCAAATCTTAAGTCTGACAGTTCAGGTAGAGAGGGTCTGGGGGAGAATGAGAGGGTCTAAAAGAAGAACACTTGCATCACTATTAATTTGAGTGACGGTCAGTGACTGTCTCAGATATGGCATCTGAAGCAACATCTCAGTTAAAAAAGAAAAGTAAAGGGTATTTCACTTGGACTCCTGAAATGGATCGTGTAATGGGCACTTGTTTTATTGATCAAATGAACCAAGGAAACAAATTGGATGGTAAATGTGCATGGAAGACAGCGGCCTACACTGCAGTAACGAATGCTTTATTTGATAAACTCAATATATTTGTGACAAAGGCTAATATTATATCTCGTTTCAAGACATGGAAGAAACATTATGACATCCTATACCCACTGCTCCAGTCATGTAACTCTGGATCTACGATAATATGGGACTACTCTAGAGGTAGAATTGATGTTCATGATGAGGATGTATGGAATGCTCGAGTAAGTGAGAATCCAAGAATTCTTTCTTATAGAAAAAAAATTGTGGTTGAAAATTGGGAGGACATCTGTACACTGTTTTCACAAGATCGTGCAAATGGAGAGGGTGCACAAACTGTTTTTGAGGCTAATGCTAAAACTGTAGTTGAAGAGTCTGCTAATGTAGAGGAATCATTTGAGATTGATTCACGATCTTTAGAAGATGAAGTTATGAATGCATTGCTAGCTCGACAACGGTCAAAATCAAAAGCTTCATCTTCAACAAATGATCGGTGCACAAAGAGAAAACTAACAAGCTCTCAATTACTTTACAAGGTGTTGGGACAAATGGCAGATTCACTGGATAAGTACTTAAATTCAGAATGCTCAAAAGTTACAACTAAAATGGTGGAAGATGAGTTATCTAAAATTGAATTGGATAGATTTCAATTGTTGAAGGGTATTGATTTACTTATGAATGATAGGACAAAGTATGACACTTTTCTGGTCTCCGAGATGACTTAAAAAAGGATTGGCTATTGATGCACATTGGTAATTGACTTTTTTTTGGTAACCTCTAGTTGAAGTTGCTTTCGTAGAAGAAGTTGAGCTGATTGCTGGAAGCCCAAGTAGAGAAAGTAGAAGTTGTTACTACTCCATCGTGTATCCATGACTTTTTAAATTCCGATGAATTCTTTGTTTTTTATGTAATGGATCAAAACAAGATTATAGAAAGATTCTAGGGAGTGTTTCACCTATTTTCTATCTGATTTTTGAGATGATAAGAATGAGACATTGGATCTTTTTGTCTGGCGAACTAGCATTCTAGGTATTGAAATTAACATAGTTGCCTATGTTGATGACTTGACTTGTCCTTGAGCTACATGAACCTTTGCATTCTTTCTCAAAGTTAAGGAGCTTTTGCTCTCTTTTTTGTGTATAAGTGCTCTTCCTGTAGTCTGTTGGTTTTTATCTTCCACAAGTCTGCACACATGCTAAAGCATGGATGGCAGATTTTTTTTTTTATTGAGTTTTAACTCTCTAAACTGTTGAAATGGGTGGGAAAATGCAGTAGTTGAGTCCATGGTTAATAGTGCCATTAGAAGATTACAGAGTTTAAAGATTTTATATAAGACTAGAAAATGAATATTTAGCCATTCTCTATGTTCCTTTCTGTTTGCATTTTAAACTCATTAAGAACAACTATTCACCAAGTTTCCAATCTTGTCACTTGCAAACAGATATATTCACCATTTCAGCATTCAAAACATTATTTCCACGTGAATGACTATGTTAACTGCTAAGTAAATAAGCTAGGTGTCACTATACGATGAAGCATTTGATCAAGTGTTTTTGTTACATATGTAGGATTTATTTGTAACTGATTGTTTTCTTTATCTTTTTTCATGAAATATTGCTTCTTGATTTTGTAGTTATTGTCACATGAGTGAAAAATTGTTTCAAAATAAATTATTAAAGGCACAAATTGGTTTTTTCTTTTAAATCTTCAGTAAAAATTAACTAAATGGAAGAAAAAAAATTATGATATAGAAAAAAGAAAAAAATTTATGTAAGCAAATGTTTCATGAAAACAATTCTAATTCCTAATGAATTCTTCTCTCATGCAAACAAAGAATTTGGAATTCCAAATAAATTCTATATCAATTCTATGCATTTCCCAAAGAAAAGAATTGGAATGACTTGGAATTCCAATTCATAGAATTCCAATTCTAATTCAATTCTAATTCTATAGAATCAAACGTAGCCTAAGATTTTTATGTGTGATGCTATGGCTGAAATGTTGTCTGGACCAAGGAGTATCAAGTAATTAGTTTCATTGAGTCATTTAGAGAAGCTTTTGTGTGCAAGCAAAGTCAAATAATTTTTGTTTAAAAGCAATGTATATTAGGTAGTTGCACTATCTGGAGATTCTGGACTGACCAATCATTTCTGAACCTCGTGCCATAGATCTCCTAACATTTTCCCCCTCTTCTGGATCTGCATGCTTCCCTTCTCTCCCCTACCTCGTTCCTTTCTGCTCATGCTTCCTTTTTTTTTTCCGTAAGTTGCGTCCTTCTTTGAAAGGGAGTAAGGTTTGTTCTTCCTCCACAAACCTTAGCTCCCCTCGCTGCTTTCTTCTCCGCATTTTTGAAGTATTCCGCACACCAAGTGGCATACATATCTGATCTTGAAATGTCCAAAATCTCCTTCCACTTGGGTCCTAAAGAAAAATCACCATTTCTTCTCTCAGCCTAAAACTTTTAAGAACTCCGCTGTCTGAGGATTTGTTTTAACTTTGTCTTAGCTCTTTATTTTGATGTTATATCTGATCCACAAAAGGTCTAAATGCTTATGATATCATGCTAATCATTATTTTCAAAATCTGCCATCGAAGTTTCTACTTTCTATTGAGTCATCATTGGTACTTGCCAGATTAAAGTAAGCTTTGAAAATTGTGTCTAGAACTGTATTTGGTACCCTATTCGAGTGGGATTGGTAAGTATCGTAATTGAGTGAGCATTTGAAATTAAACCTGCGTGTTATTTGGCTCGTGTTCTGCAAATTGTGTCTTTTATAGTCAATATTCTTCTCTGCTTCTAGAAATGGATGCTTCTAGTCTTTTACTTTCCTGCTTTATGTAATAATAGATATGTCTGCTTTACCTTCGTCGTGGTCTTCATGGATGTCTAACTGAAATTCATAAATATTGCATTACAGAAGCGTTACGAAGATATTCCAGTTTTGGGTCAGAGGCAGAGTGAATGAATCAGCTTTTGTACTTGATAGTTTTGGTCGTCCATCATCATTTCAGGTCAAAATCAGACTTCTTGCAATGATCCATTAATAATTAGTTCTTTAATTGGACTATGCAGATTGGAGACTTGAGGTTTCTTTGAACTGTTGGAATACCTTTTATCTGTCAAGATATATTTTACCCTTGTGTGGAAGTTCATCTGATAACCCGATGTGCTTTTGAACATTGATTTTCACGAGAAGTAGAAGTTTATTTGATTAGGTGTTACTGAAGCAACTCTTTGAAGGCTAAGTCAATGGTAAAACTAATATGGTTCTTACAAAGCTTATGTTGTGGAATATTACGCTTATGTTCAGTCCACTGAACACAATTCTACAGAGAATTGACGAATTTCACAAACTGTAATGCATGTAAAGTTCACTTACATAACTGTTTTTTGTTTTTTTTTCCTTTTTGTTGTAAATGTTTTCCTTCAAATAACGAAAAAAAAAGAAAAGAAAATGACTTGTTTAAAACATTAAAGGGCTACCTTGTTTGAAGTTTGATCAAAGTACAGATCAAGAGTTGAGGGCCTTGAGGTCTAACCATATTACAGTCGCCATCCGATCTGTGCTTTCCTGCATCATACCTTGCCATCTTTCTTTCATACGTAGAAAAAATCCACCCAATATTTGATGGGAATGTTCAAACTCTATTCTTTGTTTTCTCCGTCATGCTTCTGTTAGGGTGGTTATCTAAATTTAACCATTGGTGAAAACCATCACCTTTAAATCCAAAATCTATAAGGCGATTATTAAAAAATAAATTAACTATAAAATAGCGGAAGCGTACCTGAATCCATATTAATAAATTTGACACTTGAATCTCTAGAGATTTTGGGGTGGCCTTCCAGGTCAACAGGTATTCACCAATCATTTGAGAGAGACATTTAGTTTCTCTCTGGTATCTTTCCTGACGATGGGATATCAGGGAAGAGCTATTTTGTGGTATTAGGAAATACGACAACTAAAACGATACCTGTGACTTGGGGATCATAACCCTATTTATAGGTAACATTTAGTAACCTTTTGGAGCCCTATTTCAGCCCATCATAGAAATAGGAACCCTTAAATCTCTACACATTAAAGGCCCACATCCTATTAGATACATTAAACCCAAACTATATTTGATCACTTTAATTGGATTTAACCTTAATTGACAGCTTGCAATACATAATTATTCACATATAAGTCCAATGTTGGATTAAGAATCCAACAATCTCCCATTTGGACTATATGTGTAACCTTATAATTATATTTCGCAATTAACCGTATGAGTTCAACTTTATTGTCATTATCACAATGTATCTGTAACCAATTCGGTCCATCAATCATACCAACATAGGATCAAAGCGGCATTTGTTACAATTTCGTAACTCGACCCATCAATGGTCACATACATTGATATAATTGAATGACATGAATCATGATATGAATGTGTAGCATGAAAATTTCATGTAATGTGATCAAAACATGCCTATTTTCAACTGGTCCACCTTAAATTTTCATGTGATCAAACCATACCAAAGTCAGAGTGTAAATAAATCCAAACTTTATTCATGAATAAAATATTCTTAAATCCTTAATAACTGAGAAAAATCATAAGAGCATTTAAAATAATAAACTCCTATTAAAACTGTACATCATTTAATACGACACCCATATGAGCAGTATACTCATGAAATATTTTGGGTGGTAATCCCTCAGTAAGCGGATCCGCAACCATGGAGTTTGTCCCGATATGTTCTATCGATAACTGTCCATTCTGCACTCTTTCTTTAACAGTCAGGAACTTGATATCTATATGTTTAGATTTCGTCGAGCTCCTGTTATTATTGGAATATAAGACTGCTGACTTATTATCACAAAATAATTTGAGAGGTCTTTCAATACTATCCACTACACGTAATCCTGTGACAAAATTTTACAGCCAGATTCCTTGGTTGGATGCCTCATAACAAACTATAAACTCTGCAGCCATAGTAGAAGATGCTATGAGGGACTGTTTAGCACTTTTCTAGGATATGGCAGCCAACAAGTAGATATAGCCTGACGTGACTTCATAGTATCTTGGCATCCAGCATAATCGGAATCAGTATACCCAATGATCTCTAACTCATCTGACTTCCGATACGTGAGCATGTAGTCTTTTGTTTTCTGTAGATACCATAAGACTCGTTTGGTTTTTTTCCAATGATCTAATTCAAGATTACTCAAATATCTACCCAACATCCCAATAATGTACGCAATATCCGGACCCGTACATACTTTAGCATACATTAGACTCCCTACTGCTGAGGCATAAGGAATCTTTTGCATCTCTCTTTTCTCAAAAGCATTCTTAGGACACTGTTTAAGACTAAATTTGTCTCCTTTATCCACAGGAGTGTCACCTGATTTACAATTTTGCATGCCATACCTTTTAAGAACCTTTTCGATATAACTCTTTTGTGATAATTCTAAAATAATCCGAGAACGATCACGGTGTATCTGTATGCCTAACACAAAAAATGCATCACCAAAATCTTTCATCTCAAAATTCTTAGTTAGAAATTTCTTGGTTTCATGCAATAGACCAATATCGTTGTTGGCAAACAAAATATCATCAACATACAATACCAGAAAAATATACTTACTCCCACAGAACTTATGTTATATGCAATCATCTACTAAATTCATCTCAAAATCAAATTAGATGATCACTTGATGAAATTTAAAATATCACTGTCGAGACGCTTGTTTGAATCCATAAATGGATTTTTTAAGTTTGCAAATCATATTTTTTGGATCTCCTGATACAAAATTTTCTGGTTGCACCATATAAATCGTCTCATCAATGTTACTATTGAGAAACGCTGTCTTTACATCCATCTGATGTAACTCAAGATCGAAATGCGCCACTAGTGTCATGATAATTCTAAAAAAGTCCTTTGAAAAGACTGGAGAGAAGGTTTCTTTATAGTCGATACTTTCTTTTTGTGTAAATCCCTTAGCGACAAGACGAGTTTTGTATCTTTCCACATTGCCTTTCGAATCCCTTTTGATTTTAAATATCCATTTACAACCAATGGATTTCGCACCTTCTGGCAATGGGACAAGATCCCAAATATCATTGTTCGTCATGGATTTAATCTCCTCATTCATGGCATCGATCCACTTTTGAGAATTTGAACTTTTCATGGCTTGACGGAAGTTGATTGGATCATCTTCCATCAATCCAATGTCATCCTCATGTTCTTGGAGAAAAATGATATAATCATCTGGCACTGCACTTCTCCTTTCTCTAGTGGATCTTCTTAAAGGCACCGGTTCTTGGAGAGAAAAAGTTTATTCTTCTATAACAGTTTGTTCTTCAACATTGTCTTGATTTGTTATGTCATGATCTTGTTCAAGAATAGGATCCAGAACAAGATGAATGACACCTGTGGGAATATTAATATATTACTCTTTAAAGACAATGTCTCTTACTGTATTTTCTCCCCCAAACTCGACATTCTCAAAGAACCGGGTATTTCCTGTCTCAAAAATTGATTTGGCTGTGGGATCATAAAACTTGTAACCTCTGGATCTTTCAGAGTATTCAATAAAATAACAACTAATCGTTCTTGAGTCCAATTTCTTTTCATTTGGCCTGTAAGGTCTTATTTCAGCTGGACACCCCAAAACATGCATATGCTTTAAACTGGGCTTTTTTCCTGTCCAAAACTCATAAAAGATTTTGATAGTTGCTTTAGTTGAAACTCTATTAAGGATATATGTTGCAGTCTTAAGTGTTTCACCCCAGAGTGATTCTGGTAAGGTAGAATGACATATCATACTCCTTACCATGTTTTTAAGCGTTCTATTTCGTCTTTCAGTTACACCATTCATAGTGGGTGAATCCGGCATAGTGTACTGTGGGACGATACCGCATTCCTCTAGATATTTAGCAAATGGTTCTGGACGTTGTTCACCTGAATCGTCATATCTACCATAGTACTCACCACCACGGTCAGATCTGACGCTTTTGATTCTTTTGTTGAGTTGATTCTCAATTTCAGCGTTAAAATTTTTGAACACGTCCAATGACTGTGACTTTTCAGAAATGAAATATATGTAACCATATCTTGAAAAATCGTCTATGAACGTTATAAAATATTGCTGACCATTCCAAGCAGATGTAGAAAATGGCCCACAAATATCCGTATGTATAAATTCTAAGACGTCTGAAGACTTATTGGTTTCAAATCTCCTTTGATTGGTTTGTTTCCCCTTTATACAATTAATGCAATCATTAAAATCTATAAAATTTAAGGGGTCGAGAATTTCATTTGACACAAGTCTTTCCATTCTCCGCTTGGAGATATGTCCCAATCTCTTGTGCCATAATGCGGCTGAATTCTCATTGGTTAATTTTCTCTTTACTCCTCTAGTACTCAAATGCAGAGATTCATTAAATGAGACAATCGTATCAATTAAATATAGATTATCGTAATGCATTAAAGAACCAGAACCGACCAATTTTGAATTATGAAACAATTCAAAATTTTCATTTTCAAATGAACAAAAATAACCAAATTTGTCCAAAACAGAAATAGAAATTAAATTTCGTCTAAAAGACGGTACAACAAATGTCTCATAGAGATCCAAATAAAATCCGATCTTTAACAATAATCTAAAAACTCCAATTGCCTCAACTTGAACTATATCTTTCATTATCATTAGACTTTCCTACAATTCAGGCAACCCTGCAAAGACACACTGATGTGAGTTGTTGCACCAGAATCTAACCACCATGTGTGTCTAGGTACTGAAGTTAAATTAATCTCAGAACAAACCAAATTAAGAAGCATACATTTCTTAGCACGCCAAGCGTGATAGTTGGTGCAATGCTTCTTTTGATGCCCTTCAGTTTCACAGAAGAAACAACTATTCTTTCCTTGATCATATGATTTCTTTTGTTGTTTTTTTTGTGGCGCTGTACCTGCAGCTCCTTTTTCTTTCTTTCTCTTAAGTCCCTTGCTATTATTATTAGTAGTTGACACCAGATGGACACTTTCTGTCTGCTCTTACTTCAACCTTTTCTCTTCCTCTACACAGTGTGAGATGAGTTCATTTAGAGATTAAATCTCCTTTTGACAGTTATAACTCACCTTAAACTGACTAAACTGTGTAGGAAGAGATATTAAAATCAAATGCACTAGTAACTCTTCAGAGAGTTTCAACTTAAGTGCATTTAATTTCGAAGCAAGATGAGACATCTCCATGATGTACTCTCTGATATTGCCTTTACCACTATATTTCATTGAAACTAGGCGTGTCAAGAGCGTACTAATTTCAACCTTTTCGTTCTTGACAAACGTTTTTTCAATGTCCTGAAGGAACTCTTTAGCGGTTATAGTCGTTTCTGACATTGTTTCCCTGAATGCTTCTGGAACAACCTTTTTAATGATCATCAGACACAAGCGATTTGAACTCTCCCACCTTTCATTATTTCTCTTTTCATCAGAGGTACTCTGATCTGTGAGAGGGGGGAGAATCAACCCTTAACGCAAGGTCGAGATCCATTGCTCTAAGTACTATCAAGAGATTTTCTTTCTAGGACTTGAAGTTTGTGCCATTCAGCATAGGACTATTATTGATGTTGGAAGTAATATTTGTAAGATCATTTGCAACTGAACAGAAGACATAAAATAATTAAAACTATACTCATATAAACCAAAATAATAATAAATTCAAATAAAGGTAACCCCATCTCAAGATACCGATATTTCATTAATATTTCGTCTTTGGACAAAAATATTAACTTCTGAGTGATATCTTGATGCAGTAATAAATACTGATAATAATAACATGTCGAAAATAAATTTTTCTTTGGGCCAATTTATAAATCACATGTAAAATTCAAATAATTATCACGTATTTATTACCACAAATGTACATGTAACTTCATTAAATATTGACCTTCCTTTGGGCCGATCAATATTCATAAAATTACTAGTACCCAACTAGTTATATTTTAAAATAAATTAATTTTCATAATAGAGGTCACTTTGGTGGCATATTATTTCAATTAATTTATTCCAAAATATATATAATCATACCAATATTCAAATTTAAAATTATCCAAATTAAATAAAAAATTTGATCAAAGTCAACTTTGGTCAACTTTGATCAAACCAATCAATTGGATCAAAACTTATTGGATCAAAGGTCCATATCCATAATTTGACCCAATTTATTATTCAAGCCCAATTTATTCTTGAAGTCCATAAGCACTTTATAAAACTATATATTTAATGGGCCAAACATATGAACTTTAATAGGGCTTAAATATCTTATCTAACTTTATTAGGGTTCACTTAAATTAAAGAAACCCTAATTTCTTTAACATAAATATAAATATCGATGAGTAAGGAAACCAGCCAAAGAATCCAATTATAAACAATTGAGCTACAAGGAATCATATTGAATATCAATCTGAATCCATAGACGATGAATCGGTCAACTAAACATCACAGCAAATAACCAAAGACGTAATGGAAAGTCACAGCAAAAGAAACTATTCTGGCTTTCGGCTTTTAGCATAGCAAGACAATGGCCCACTAGAAAGTCATGGTCTTGCATGTTTTTGCTTTCTGTTTCGGCTTTCTATTTGAGATAAGAAAAGGGCAACTACTACACAATTAATTAAGATCCCGAAATATGTGCCAAGTAGTCATAGTATGCTAAGTCAAATACTCCAGATGTAAAGGTCAATCGGCCATTATATCAAACAAACCTACTGGATACAAATAAACTTAAGAATCACAACAATTGGCCAATTCTTTTGGAACAAGCAAAACCCTTTTTTTTTTTTTCTCTGACCGATTCTTTACAACAGAAACAGGAGTAGGACATCATTCATAATTTACAATCTTTAAGATAAAACTATCAAAGATCACAAATTATTTTCTAATAATCAACCATATAGGCTCTGATACCACTTGTTAGGGTGGTTATCTAAATTTAACCATTGGTGAAAACCATCACTTTTAAACCCAAAATCTATATGGCGATTATTAAGAAATAAATTAACTATAAAATAGCGGAAGCGTACCTGAATCCATATTAATAAATTTGACGCTTGAATCTCTAGAGATTTTGGGGTGGCTTTCCAAGTCAACAGGTATTCACCAATCCTTTGAGAGAGGCCTTTAGTTTCTCTCTGGTATCTTTCCTGACGATAGGATATCAGGGAAGAGCTATTTTGTGATATTAGGAAATACGACAACTAAAACGATACCTGTGACTTGGGGACCATAACCCTATTTATAGGTAACATTTAATTACCTTTTGGAGCCCTATTTCAACCCATCGTAGAAATAGGAGCCCTTAAGTCTCTACACATTAAAGACCCACATCCTATTAGATACATTAAACCCAAACTATATTTGATCACTTTAATTGGGTTTAACCTTAATTGACAGCTTGCAATACATAATTATTCACATATAAGTCCAATGTTGGATTAAGGATCCAACAGCTTCACCTTCTATCTCTCCTCAAGGTTTTTGTTGATTGGGCACGTCTCATCTTCCCATATTGATTGAGCCTTGCATTCCTCCTTCCCATATGAGTAGGCAAAAACTTGAGCCCATGCACCCATATGTGCCCCATTCACCTTAGCACCAGCAGGATTTGAACGATGTTGCCGGGCTCATCATAAATAGAGAGATGTTGATACCCTTAACACGTTCAGCCAAAACATGGAAGATCCGCTTGTCAAAAATTCAGTAGTCCAAATTAAGTTGCGCCACTTGGTGAGATGGGTAGCACAATTTGACCTATTGAATTTCTAAAGATCGGATTTACTCAAGTGTGAGTCAAGTGTAAGCCTTCGATGATCAGATCATCCATGACCACAAACACGTAATTTAGGACTATCTAAAAAAAAAAAAGCTTTTAAGGTACTTTTGAGTCATAGTTTTGCTTAAAAAGTGATTAGATCAGTCCTAGACATGATTTAAACGATGTTGCCGGGTTCATCATAAATGGAGAGATCATTATACCCTTAATGCGTTCCGCCCAAATTTGATAGATCCGATTTTCAAAAATTCAATAGTCAAATTAAGTCGCACCACTTGGTGAGATGCGTAGCACAATTTGATCCATTAAATTTCTGAAGATCAAATCTAGCCAAGTGTAAGCCTCGATAACTAGATCATCCATGACCACAAACACGTAAGTTACTTTTGAGTTACAGTTTTGCTTAAAAAGTGATTAGATCAATCCTAGGCACGAAGGATTTATTCTTTTGATCTTCATTAGGTTTTAAAAGTGTTCTCAAGAATATTGCTTTTCAATTATGTATAAGAAATTCCTTTTCCTACTCCTCTTCATCTTTTAAAAGCTTTCGTAGATTCCCTCCATTCATGTTTAATGGAGTAACAATTTTTTTTTTAATATTTGAATTCCTTGCCAAACCTGTACTTTCCTTTGAATTCAAAATTTTATTTATTGCAAAATAGAGGAAATTTATTTCAATGACATATCTTCAAAGTGAAAGCTTCAACAGTCATATAGAAACGTTTGGAGGCGTAACGTGATTCCCATTTTAACAACTACATTTTATTCACTTCTCCACTAATCATATATCTCCATAAGAAAGCAATCCATTGGAGAGTTGGAGTAGAAGCGTCTCATGACCCAAAGTTACAATAATTTATATTTAAGAGTGGAACATTTGATGCTCAGAAGTCATCAAAGATGTTCATATCCATATGCCAACTGATTAGAGAGGCTGATGCGATATCCATCTCTCAAGCATAGTTCTGCATTCGGCAGGCTTGAACATATAAGCAACATGGGCTCCTCCCTTCACCCAAAAATAGAAAAAAGGGGTGCTAGTTAGTCCCAAGAAGGTTCTGACCTTCTTGTTAGTTGTTACCATGCATGTGAACAAATCTTGCACTGAAGCAATAGAAACAGGAATTTCTTACCTTCACTGTTGCAAATGTCATCTTATTTGCGTAGGTCCTTGTATAACTGCGAGCAGGAAAATAGAACAAATTTAGATGAGTTGGGTAAAGTTATCTTTTATCTCGTGTTAATGGCAATCAAGAAAGAAACATTTTCAATTTTTAACCAACCCGGCAACTTGGCCTTGATGAATCCACTGTCTCCAATCATCAATAATTGGGTAATGTAGAGATCTTATCCATGCTTGAGTTTCAATGTGCGGTGCCAACAGATCATGGTCACCACTGAATTACAAAGTACTCCACTTTCAGTACCTAAAATAACTGCTGCTAACCTACATGCATCAAGATTCAGAGCTAGGTACCAAACCTGTATATAAGGGATCTATAACCTTTAGTGCTAAGGTTTGCATGATATGGTACAACACTCCCTACATTTGTTGTGTATGGCAAGGTATCTCTGCAGCTTACCCACTGTCCGATAGTTTCCTGCAATGTGATTACAGAAATCAGTTCAGGCTTGCTTCGGCATTCAAATGCTACATACCATAGTGCTTGATTTAGACATACCCTTCGCACATGGAGGGCCTCTTGGACGCTCTTGTTGTTAGCCCAGTGCTCAACGAGCGTAATCCATTCCATCTACGATTGCCAGTGAACAGAAGAAACGCGATCAGTTGTGCTACCAAGAACAGATGGTCTTATCCACGAGTTTACATAGAACATACTAGTGGTATCTTACTCGACATTTGACTGGAGTAGATTCCCGAACGTCTAGCTCTTCAAACTTCTCATACAACATTTGTATAATGGATCTCCCACCAGTAAATAATTTATTTGGCTCTCGTGAAAGGGGATGACATACAGGAATCAAGATATTTTGTTCGTCAATATTACGAACCAACTGCAGAAGCAAATTATTAACCATCATCCTTTATTCTGATTCTTCCCACCTTGTCACCTTTGTGGCCCGCAAATTAAAGGGAAGGGGTAGGAACCAATTGTTAGTACAACCGTTTCTGGAAAGTGTGTTATTGTTTGAATAAATTAGAGTAATTCATTGTCAACTTATACAATTTTCGCAACAGAAGTATGATGTTCGATCAGTGCTCGTGTAAGCCCCTAACATTAACTGCAACTCTGTTACGAAATTGTATGAGTAAGTTACAATAAATTACTTCTTGTTCAAATGATATTACATTATTCAGGAACGGTTATATTGACGATCCTTAACTCTGTCTCTCTTTCTTGAGTTTAGGGGGCGCTTTAAGTAAATCCATTAGGCCTTGCCTAATTTTTGAAAATAGAGTCACATAAAAATTGCATAGATATGATTGCTTACCTCATTGTATGCCTGCATATTTTTCGAACACGCTGCATTACTGGGATCTATGATTTCATATTCCCCTTTACAGCTAACCTTCAAGGACTGCGTTGTAAATATATAGGTCAATTAGAAAATCACGGGTAGTTTTACATTGTAAGAATGCATGTGACAAATGACAGTGTTCTAAGATATCAATAGGTAACAAACAAAAGAAATAAGTTACCTCATAGAGTTCATCAGAAATCAGCCCCATATCATAAGCAAACGGAACCCTATAGTTCTGAATTCCTGAAGCTTTCGACCAAGGATTTCCAAGTATGTATCCCTGAAGCCATAAATGGAAACGTCTCGATTTTAAACTCAGGATGGTAAATTTTTCTCCAAATAGTATGTAGTCAATCAAGATTAGGTAGACTAGAAAAGAGAAGATCATCAAAGGTATAGACCTTAAGGTCAATACGTGGTTCAATGCCGTCCTCGTTTCCTGGAATAACACCAAAATACATGTAAGTTTTAGGGCCTTATTAATAGTCATAGAGCAACAAAGTATTGATCCTATACTTCTGTATTTAGCAAACTTCAACTGATCATCTTGTGGCAGGAGATAATGTAGAACTCTGAACTAGTCAAAGAAACGTTTTCTTGCTTTATCCTGGAGCGTCTTATAACTTAACATATTGACAGAAAAGAATAAAAAGCCTGCAAATTTCTGAGGGAACTTTTAACCATTTTTCCCCCTCTTAAAGCTCTGCATTATGTTAATAAAACCCATTTAGCTTAAGGTGGCAACTACATTCCTACCAAAAGAGACTTCGCATATACTACAAGCTTACAGAAAGCATTTATAGTATATTCAGATCTCTTACAATGCCTATGTATTTGCATGACAATTTCAATAATCAGATTGTAACACAACCAAAAAACTTCCCCAGGGTAAAGAGCCACATTGAAAAAATCTTACCATTTGATATAAGTTGAGTTAATATTGGAACAGGAATGCCCCCATACGAGATTCCACTAACATAGAATGAACTCGACTTGTACTCTGGGTGATCATGTAGCCACTGCAAAATACATGTAAGTTTTAGGGCCTTATTAATAGTCATAGAGCAACAAAGTATTGATCCTATACTTCTGTATTTAGCAAACTTCAACTGATCATCTTGTGGCAGGAGATAATGTAGAACTCTGAACTAGTCAAAGAAACGTTTTCTTGCTTTATCCTGGAGCGTCTTATAACTTAACATATTGACAGAAAAGAATAAAAAGCCTGCAAATTTCTGAGGGAACTTTTAACCATTTTTCCCCCTCTTAAAGCTCTGCATTATGTTAATAAAACCCATTTAGCTTAAGGTGGCAACTACATTCCTACCAAAAGAGACTTCGCATATACTACAAGCTTACAGAAAGCATTTATAGTATATTCAGATCTCTTACAATGCCTATGTATTTGCATGACAATTTCAATAATCAGATTGTAACACAACCAAAAAACTTCCCCAGGGTAAAGAGCCACATTGAAAAAATCTTACCATTTGATATAAGTTGAGTTAATATTGGAACAGGAATGCCCCCATACGAGATTCCACTAACATAGAATGAACTCGACTTGTACTCTGGGTGATCATGTAGCCACTGCAGTATAATCAACTATCAAAACGAATCTTGTAAAAGGTAAACATCTTTTAACTATAATTTCTTTCCCATTCAAGGGAAATTAAGTTTTTAACTCGAGGTTCAAATGGGTAAAAATGCAACAAATATCGCCTGCCCAAGCTTCTATAATTGGCAGTTGTAATTGCACTGTGTACCATAGGCACTGGCAAACCAATTGTAGACATTAAGATACAACAACAAGCAAAAAGACAATAAATTGCCTCGCTTATTGAAATTTGTACCCAAAATTGAATTGTAAGCATCAAATTCAAAATTAGTCATCTTCCACTATCTTTTCAAGGTAAAACTGTAAGTTCATTGATATGGGACAAGTTTGTACAAGAGATAGAATATCTCAGTATACATGTTAAACTAATTATCATAGGAGGCCGTATCAGAACATTTCACTAACTAAACACTGTGAGTGGGATTTTCCATTCTAGAGATTGCCACATTTCATGAGACTTTGGGATCTTTCCCAATGCAAGAGACCTCCTCCTCTACTATGGCTTCCATGACGCTAACTGTCGAAACTGCCATAGCCAATTATTATTGATGTAACTTTTATTCATCTTCCACTGTCAACTGTTCTATACAATCAAAACCGTGTTCATAGAGAACTTGAATCCAATGGGGGCAATTTTGGGAGGGCCATGCAGGATTCCGCTATTCAGAAGGAAAATAATTAAATGGTAGTAAACTGGTCTTTTTGCATAATAAAGGGGCTAGAGTCAAATATGGCATTTTCCTGATTAGTAATTGTCCAACGTTCCATGAAGCCTTACGATTCATTAATTAGCTGAGTGATGGGCGTGTACCTTCCTGATAAATTCATAAGCTTGATCAGGGGCTTGTAAATCTGAAGATTGAGAAGCTTTTGCAGTCTTAGCATAAGAAAAACCAGTTCCTACTGGCGAATCCAGAAAGATGATGCTTCCAACCTAACAAGTAACAAGAAATGATTCTCAATCTTGCAGTCAACTCGAATGCTTAATCTTGAAAATTAGGTTTGTTTGGATAAAGATTATTTGAACGTTATTTCAAAAAAAAAATTTTGGAACCTTATTTGTATATGTATCTCAATAACCTTTTCATCTAGGATACATTACATCATAATAAATGCTAAATAAATAACACTTCTATGAGTCTAAGATATACTCATCAACTTAAATCTCTTTTTCTCTTGCAAGAAAATAAAATAAAAGAAAAGAGAAACTCAATTCTTGAGCTTACCTTGATCAAAGTATAGGGATTTAATACCAAGTTGGGCAGAGTGCCGTCGAACGACAATGGCTCGACAATTATTGGTCCTGCAACAGAAAATCACGGGCCAGTGACTTGATCAAATGCTGGCACTCCAGTTTATCAGTCATCATCACTTGAACATTAAAGACAAAAAAAGACTATGGCTCCATTTGAGTTAACCGTTTTTAGGAATGTTTTTCAAAAGCTTTATTATAGCAATGCATATGAAAAAAATATTTAGGTGTGCGTTTTTGGAGCTTAGTTTATATTTTGGGCTTTTTAATTTGATGTGAATGTGTAGTTAGTTAATGTACAGATGTTTGTAGCAGTTGCTACTGGCAACAAATGGATGGTATTCAATAAAATTAATACTTTTACCCAAAAAAACAAAACAAAAGACCTTACATAAAGCTTCGTCAACCAGACAACAACGTCTTTTGTCTTTTTTGCAGAGTTTCAACCAGAAAGGCTGTTTGCAGAGTTTGAAGATTATACAAAATCAAGAACAAAAAAGTGCCGCAATTGTTTTTTTTTTTTTTGGGCGACACCTAATGCAAAGTGTAAGGCATTAGAATTCACCTGTCCCAAAGAAAAGTGCAATAAATGAACTGCAGCCAGGTCCTCCATCTAACCAAAGGATAAGAGGATCCGATTGAGAATTTGACTCTGACTTGATAAAAACGTAGAAGAGCTGCACATCCTCTGATTCACCAACTCCAATATACCTGATAACATCAGAAAATGGATCAACTATTTCTTCTAAGTTTTGATCAATGTTAATTTCTAGTGTTATTATATATATGTTATACTTGGTGGCTCATCCGGTTTCGAGTTCAAAGGGGAGGGGTCCTTCAAATCCTGGAAGAAACTTAACTATGGAACCAGCCATAGCAAGGTTTGAACATGCTTGAACATAAACTATCAGCAAGAACAGGTTGCAGAAGATAGGATGCCTTAGGAGCACCTGCAACTTCTCCATTGAGCTTGGCCTATATCTCGTTCAGGGCACTGGGCAGAGCAACTTTAGACTCCAGACGCTTGGATAGAGTTCTTGGGCGAACTCTATATAAGTCCTGCATGCTGCTATGTCTACTGAGAATCGCCTTATCGGAGCCACAAATTTAACTTACCCTACCAACACAAATGTCATTGTCTGCCGAGTGCCAACTCATGCGATGCAGCTTTACTGTAAAGCGGCATGTAAAAGACTTAGCTCCAGTTTTCAAAGATGGTCCAAACTAATGTTACATTACTTGGTAAAATGGTGCGTAACGTAACTTTTGAATTTTGAAAAGGATAATTTCAGAAATCTCCCCTGAGATTACTAACAATTACAAAGAGCTCTCTTCAAATTTATTAAATTACACTTACCTCCCTTGCTTTTACTGTTTATATAACAATATAAGTCCAAAAGGCTATATATTTTCTCAAAAGTCTTAAACTTCCCTTTTTGTACAAAAATTATTTTGCCAATTGCTTTCTTTCATATTTCAGGCTAACCCACTATACTAACAAATTAGCTTAACAAACAATCTAATTCCAAATTCTAAATCCAAGCAATTCTATCATCACAGTCATAAAATTGCTTCTCCCAAATCATGCATTCAATTCTGAAGATTCGTTCCATCCTTCAAAAGTACTCTTACCATATAATTCCATGGAATGGCCAAACTCATAATCAACTACCCTTATATTTGCATAATATTCAACATAGGATGCCATGGTTTGGTTCCATATAAGTGGCCCAACTCCTACTACATGAGCTACATTATGGCCTTGAAGAAAATTCTTAGGAGAGATTTAGGCATGAATGAGATTAATTAAGTTTAAGAGAAAGAATGGCATCATTATGATTATAGAGATTTTCAAAAAATTCATTTTGTCAAAAATCAAAATTCTATCTACAACTAATCACACCCCAAACTTCAAATCCAATACCCATACCTTCTCAAAACAAAATAATCTGACCTACCATCAAATCTCCAAACGTGTTAACATCTTAAATACAGAGAAGAAACTCCATTTCCATAGCGAAATCACAACCAACAATTGTCAAGCATAAAAAGAAATATAAATGTACTTATTAACATCTTAAAAAGTTTTTTCGGATGGATAATAAACAAATTAGCAAATTCACCAATTTTAGTCCCTCTTCCTTTTTTGGCCAATGATTGCATTATTTGTTCCATTATTATTGTGTGCCTCTTTATGTCCTTTTAGTTTGACCATAAAATTGAATTTTACTTCTACCATCAAATCTAATCTCTCAACTAAACTTGTGATTTGGTAATTCCAAAGGGAAGAAAGGAGGAATGGGAATATATAGTAGAGTTTGAGGGATCACTTGTTGTGTGATTGACTGTAATTATAAGCAATAATTGGTGGTAATTTGAAAGCGAGTTATAGAAGGAAAGGGTTGATGGATGAAAACAGAGTGATAATAAGTGAAAAAGAATCGTCATTGGCTATGTAACTTGTTCCGAAGAGGTCAAGTTTTTTTCTTTTTAATCTCATTTCATTATACTATGAATTATTTATTAAGTGAAGGTTGTAGACACCAAAATTTGTCAATTCATTTTATTGTTATTTTTTGTTAAAAAGATTGTTGTCTAAATGAATTCATTTTTTTAAATTATTTTGTTTTGTTTTGTAGGAAAGTGAAGGAAAGAAAAGCAAAAAAGAAAAGGGAAAGAAATGAAAATGTTGTTTTGCCAAAACAAAAAAAAAAGACCTTTCTACGCGTGCGTGCGAGCCACGCCAGCGCATCATCTTCTCATTTGGTCCGTACTGAAAGCCATAGTACAAGAAAATTCCAGCAGCAAATTCACAGCCATTTTTTTTTTTTTTTTTTTTGCAATTTTCTTTCCCTCCAAACCCCTAAGTACAATGCCAACTCATCTTAGTTGTAATCTATCAAGAAAAAACTAGAATCCAAAGCCATCTAATGGCTCAAAGTTGCCAAGAAACCCATCTTTCATCTACACCATGGCTGTGAGGGTTTAGGGAGCTTAGTTTCATATAAAATCCCATCAAAACGTAACAAGGGGAAGAACAGGAGGAGGCGGCGGACAAGAAAATAGAGAGGAGAGAGAGAAAATCGAGGGAGAAAAGCAAGAAAAGTGCAGAAAATTCTGGGGGGGGAACCTGAGCCAGGGTTGACAGTTAGGAGGGTTTCGTGGTCACCTTTCGATCTCTGTAGAGCCTCTTTGGAGCGATTATTGGTTTCTGGGTAATCTATGATGATCAAGGAGGAATATTGAACTTGGTGCCTTCGTCACCCTTAAAAATTCTGCAGCGAGCTTGATTGCCAAATTCCAGCGTTGGAACGCGCCTTTCTTGGATTTCTCCATATTTGCTTGCTGCCAAAAGATGTCAAAAGGTAGCCCATTCATTCCTCTTTTTTCGTGTATACCCGAATATGCAATAAATGTGACGAAATTTGCTCCATTTGCTCGTCTCTTTCCTTTTTATGGTGTATTTTTTCATGGATTATTAGCTTAAGATTTTTGCCATGTTTGTATGTGATTTAACCTGATAAGCAAGTGATGAGTTTTTGCTTGAGTTTCCAGGCTGTATGATTTTGTTTTGGTCCAAATGTTGGATGATTTGTTGGTAGCGTCTTTAGTTGATGAAAACCTAGCAAAGTTGTAGAAGAACAAAAGCTGTCTTCGAAGGCTTGCAGGGAGATCTTTCAAAAATTTTGAATTAGCCCCTCAACTTTTACCTAATTCTAGTATGCCCCAAAAACTTGTGAAATTGAACCAATTTTTGCCCATTGTAAGTCTTGATCCTCTTTTTATATTTTAAGGGGGTTTTTTTTGGGTAGATTAATTCTAGATTTTGGGATATAATTAGGTTTAATGATTTTTAGTTGATTTTTATCTTGTTGGATTTCGGTAATATAGTTCAGGGTTTGGATTAGGTTTAGTTTGATTGAGTTTTGGAAGTGGGTTTTGATTTAATTTGATTGGATTTGATATGGGTTTGGAGGGTTAAAGCCCACCCCTTTTCGTTAGATTTATTTGGGTCAAAATGATGATCTGGCCCGTATTTTTTTGTTGGACTTTCGTTGGGCTTAAGAGGCATTGGCCCAAATAATAAATAAGGAATGGCCCAGTGGCCTGTTTTCTCAAGAAATCTGGTAACCGAAATTGCATTTCAGCCCCTATACTTTTGAGTAATTATACTATGTTCTAAATACTTTGGATTTATTTCAATTAGGCCCCTACTTTAGTTATATTTTGATCCCTAAACTTTATTTTTCTTTGATTTTGACCTCTAATTTTTGTAATAATTATAGTTTGACCTTAAAAACTTTTAAATTTTTGCAATTAGATTCCTGATAGTTTTGATTTCTTAAATATAAGTTGCTTTTCTTCTTTAATTGTTAATCATACTTCATTTAAGTGATTTAATTGGTGAATTTCATGATTATTTCATTTTTTAATAATTAAATTGGTGTTTTGATCATCTTGTTGATTTTGGAATATAAGTAGGGCAAATTTCACCCCATTTAACCACAACTTCAAGGGAGGTAACCTTCTTTTATTATTTTAAATCCTTTTATGTGCTCCAATGTGTTTTTATGTGTAATTGCATGTTTTGAGTGCTTTTCCTTTAATTACTCATTTTATTCATTTTAAATTTCATTTATTTTATTTAATCTTTGATGATTATTTGTGAGGCATTTAAATGCCAAATTGTAATAGATAGGTGCTCAAGACATGTATTTAGTTAGGCTATGTAATAGTAAGTTTTAATTTTGTCAAAAATATAATTAGTTAGATAAATGTAATAGTTAGATTTTTTTTTAATTTTCCCCTTAGATTGTAGTTAGGGTCCCAAATGTAATAGTTAGGTTTTTATTTGTGTTTATTCGCTTGTGTGCTTATGGTTTATTCGCTTTCCTTAGGGTCTTTGCATCTAGATATTATACTTATATGCTATATGCTCTATGTGTTTTATATGTTTACTTGTTTTAATTATGTTTTATATGGTTTATTTAATTATAATAAATGCATAATGCCACCACGCTAGCCCAACGATAGTTGTGGCCATTTTTCCCGATTTCTCACTAGTCCAACGCTAATGAAAACTTGTAGAAATAGGTTAGTCCAATGCAAGACCCTTTAGATCGTCTTGTGCTAAATTCACATTCTTTGCATGACATTCATCACATTTCATACATTTTTTTTTTTAATTTTAGGGTCTTTTCTCATCTTGCATGATCTTTTCCCATTATTATTATGTTAACCCTATGTATGCCAAACATGACATTTAAACTTGTATTTCATTTAGGAAATTAGAAGTAGGCTAGTTCATTTGGTTGATTAGGTTAGGAGAGCCACCCTTCAAATATGGAAAATGAACGAGTGTGGTTTCTTAGTCTTAGCACGCTCTTTTTCTTTCTATACGAAGGAAAATTTGAATCACGAATTTTAGTCTCCAGTACCCGTTATATTGCATTCCTCTCCTTTAGGTCACGTATATTTATATATTATAATTCTTCTTTTGTTTGAGTCTCATCTTTTGCATATTCGTGACCTCTTCTAAGAATCATTTTGGACGTCACAATTAATGTGATTTGTACCAATTAAATTTTGAAAAGATATTTCGACCCTTTTGATATCCTTTAGGTCTATATTTGCATTCATGTAGAAAAATCCAAATGTGATAAGTTTTATAGGTTAGATTAAGAAAATTTTCGACTAAATCTCACAACTAGTCTTGGCTAGATTGAAAGAGTGTCTTAGGTTTGATTCTGTCAAATCTTTGTCTTCCCTTTCTCCAATCGTGACTCTCGAACTCTTTTCTCTTGTTTTGAAAGACCTGGAATCATCTAAAAAGGGTTTTACCTATTTTTTTAAAAAAATACATTTTTAGGTGATTTGGTACACCTAAACTCGATATCAAGTGGCGACTCCTATTTTTCCTAAAAACCCTTTCTAGACTATTATTTTGGGCCAAAATTGTCGCACTTTTTAAGTCCCATTCTAGGCCCTTTTTCCTTGTTTATTCTCTAAAATAAAAAAAATCATTTTCCACTCATCATTTTCAAATAAACTCAAATTTTCTCAATAACTTACATATAAATTTATTTTATCTTTAAAAAAAAAAAAAGACGCGACAAAGGCCATTATAGTCATTTATTGTGACAAGGGAGGTTTGTGTAATTTGTAAAACTTGAGGGGAGTCGAGTGAAATTGTCATAAACCTTAGGGGAGGTTTGTGAAATTATCCCTTTGAAAATTAAGTCTGCCCAAATTTTGATTGTATATAAATAACTATCAAAATGTTTGCGAATAGATGATAGGATAAAATCTGCCAAGTACCAATGAATGATCGATCAAAACAAAGCAACTCATCAGAAGAATTTATCAAAAAATTAAAAAGAAAAATATCTCACTATCCTTTTAGCTCTCTTATTTTAATGGCTTAAAATATGTTTCAAGTAAATTAGAATCATGCAATGCTAAAATCCCCACACAAGATAACTTCGTTATGGGTATTTTAGTTGGTGGACGCTTGGCATGTGTTAAAAAAATTAATATACGAGTTTGGTTTATTGAAGAATTTTTGAAGTTACCACCCAACTTTCAAGTTACGGACACTTTTCTTTACCAATTGTCATACTTATACTTTTCTTCTTAAAAAGGTGGCGTAAGGACGAAATAAAATTAACCTTGTTATGAAAATTGCCTTATTTTTGTTTTAAGTAGTAACATGTAATGAGAGTAAGGGAAGGGCTTCCTGCTACGTGAGAAATGTCATACTACGATTGCATCGGGATTCAAATTAGATTTTTCTATTTTTCTCACATAAAGAGTTTTGTCTTTATAGATATAGATTTAATAATTGAATTGAACCACATTAATCTTGTATCTACTCGAAGTTTCATGTTTTTTTATTTGTTTAATTAAATTGTCTTGTACTTAATTTTTCAATGATTCTTCGTTTGCACTTGGATCCCAGCATCTTGTATAATATCATAGCTAGGTTTTGGTTAATTAATGAAATTAAGTGAGTTGTGGTAATTTTCAATTCAATAATTTAATAGGAAAAGAATATTCATGTCAATAAGGCTAGGATCGAAAGACAACAAACATAGAGGATATTTGCCAGTAAATTTGGGCAAGTGATTCAGAGGACATGGAAAAACATAGAGTCTAGTGTTAAATTAGGATGTAATTTAGTGGAAATGTTCTTAACAATTTCCAATGGTATGTACTTGATGTTGGATGTATTTCAGTTTTGTTCTTTGAGCGGTATGACACATGTATAAAAAATTTTAAAAAAAAATCTAATTTCATGCATCCCGAGACTCTCAAAGTTACGAGGTTTTCATTAATGATGGAATTTTGAAAAGCACACACAGGCGAGACAATATTATGAAGGGGAGGAGTATGGTGATTTGTTTTTTTCAAAAAAAAATTTTGTTACTTGATTACCTCAATAGTTGGGAGCAGAATTAAGAAAGGGATCCAAGATTGCTTTCAAGTTGTAAGTAGTGGAAAAAAGGAAAATCCTACAAACTTAAGTCAACTAAAGATTACATTCCAACAACGTAATAATTCGGTATGTATAACTACACATCAAGCTTTTTGGTGGAGATTATTAGGATATTACTTATTTTGTTTAGGCAATTTTGTGACAAGTAAATAGTTTCTAGTAATTTATACGTATTTGGAGTAGTTGCCAAGAAATTTTGTATTTATATACGTTTGGAAATCAGGTAAGTTATTCTTTTATTATTATTGAAGTATTTGTCCAGTAATATATCCTATAAATTGGAGGGGACTGTCATATCATAAATTAAAGTACACAAAAAGGAGTCATGATTATAGATGAGAGTGAGAAAAAGGACTTTGGAATATGAGAAATATTACACAAGAGTTGGGTTTAGAATTCAAATTGTATTTTTATATGAATTTTTTTCATAATAAAGAATGGGTTATTGATATGAACATGTTAAATCTTTCTTGTCAATTGTATTTTCATGTTTTTGACTTATTTTCCTTAAATTGTTACAAACTTGATGTCTTATTAGTTGTTTATTTCGTGCTTAGATCACAATAACAGGTCAGTGGATTTCAATTTTCTTTTTTGGTACGATAAAAGTTTAATCATTACTCATTGCAGATTTGGGGACCAACAATGAAGAATTTCCTAGTTTTTGTCAAAATATTTCTTTGACGTTAATTGGCAAAACCGGTTTTAATTTTTTGTCCTTTGTTTTCATTTTCCTTCAAATTATCGCAGGCCAATTGCTGTTTATGTACGAGGAAAGTGAAAACTCCGTGCAGATATAGTAGAGTTCCATGTGAGGTCCAAATCCAATTCCATAATTGTGGCCTTACAACTGTAGTACAATTCTCGGTCAGTTCTAGAACTTGTCTCCCATGCAAGTTTTTAGTCTAATTTTTAATAGACAAGTTTTTTTATAGTAATCCTCTATAAACATCTCAAAATTTTTAATGTACACGTGGCTTAATATCTAAGAACACACAAAATTTTCACTTTTTTCATCATTTTCTTCCTTCTCCCCCACCTCAACCCGCTACCGTTGGCCGACCGATGCTGACGTCACCAGCTTGCAACTTCCTCCCTATCCTCTCCCTCCCCCCACGCCCCTCCCATAGTTCATCAGAATTCCACATAGAGTTCATCAGAAATCAGGCCCATCCCATAAGCAAACGAGACTACATGGTAAAGAATTCCTTGAACTTTAGTCGCTGGATGTCCAAGTATGTATCCCTGAAGCCATAAATGGAAATGTCTCAGTTTTAACCTCAAGATGGTAAATTTTTCTCCAAATGGTATGTAATCAATCTAGCTTATGTAGGCTAGAAAAGAGAAGATCATCAAAGATATAGACCTTAATGATCAATACGTAGTTCAATGCTGACCTCGTTTACTGGAATAACACCAAAATACAGGTAAGTTTTAGGCCTTATATATAATTAATCTTATAGTCATAGAGCAACAAATTGTTGATCCTATACTCTTTGTATTCGCAAACTTCAATTGATCATCTTATGGCAGGAGATAATATAGAATTCTGAACTATTGAGGTCCAACACGAAAGAGTACTTATGCAATGAAGGCATAAAGGATCCCATAAACTCGCATCCTAAGTATCTCCTAAATAGAAGTTTTCAAAGAAACGTTTTCTTTCTTTATCCCAGAGCATCCAAGGAAGTATCCCTAAAGCAATCAATTTAACAACGCCGCAACATGTTAGCAAGACGTATAATTAAGTAAAATCTAGATAGTGATTTTTGGAGCCGGAATAGAGGATGTAACTTTTTGCCTAAGTGTTTTTATCTTGCTACATAGGTTAAGGAGAAAGAAAGCTATGAAATATGTAGAAGTTAAGATCAATATGTGGCTCAATCCTAGCATTGTTACCTGTAATGACACCAAAATAAATCAAGTTCTATGAGATGATGTTTCATGTAAGTATTCATGAAGCAATAATTTGTTGCTTCTATTTTTGTTTTCAGCAACTTGAATGGGTCATCTTGTGGTAGGAGATTAAATTATCTGAATTATGAGATCCAACTTGAAGGAGTAATGCCATCAAGATATTAAAAAAAAAATCCCAGAAAATTGCATCCCTAAGTATCTCCTAATTAGATGAAAGTTTTCTTCTTTACACTTCATGAGTACTTCTTCATCAAAGGTGAGGAGGAGAAAGAAAAGGGAAAGATACCAAGAGAAAAGAATAAAAAGCTTAAAAACTCCTTAGTAAAGTTTTTAATTCATTTTCCTCTTAAAACTCTGCCTATCAGGTGCAAGCATGAAATATCCCTAGCTAAGAGGCTTTTCGGATTCACAAGTTTATAAAAGAGCATTAATAGTGAATTTGGATCTCTTTAGACGGCTATATATCTGCATAATTGCTACTCTCAGTTTCAAATTTAACTGTTAAACTTGCCAAAATCGAGAACTAATGGAGTCCTTATAGAAACGTCACTGATTTTGTTACTGAATGGACAACCAAGTCAACCAACTTAACATGGACACAAAGTGGAGATTTTCGTCTGCATGCATGACAAATAGATTAGCGGTTAGGGTTTTTCTTATAGCGGTTGTCATTTTGTTAAAGCTCTCCCATCATCAATTTTTTTTTTCTCTACCAGAGGAAACTATCATTAGCAAACTATATTGCACGTGGTTGGAATATCCCCAGAGAGAGAGAGAGAATAGATCTGAACCGTGTACTTTAATTTCTCTTTTTTCCTTTTTGGATCGATTAGAACAGTTTAAACTTTGCCAACAAAATAAATTTTTGAGAAGTAGGATTCAGATAATGTTACCTAACAATAACATAACACATACTTTTAATTGTTAACAATCTTATTAATTCATGTCACTGTTATGAAATTATATAACTTGTGTCTTGTATACAATGAATTGTAATTTGTCACTAAAGCTTTATACCATTTAGAAAATGGTTGCGCAATCATTTCTGCCCCAAAATTTTCTTCTTCTTTATTTTAAGCTAATTTTCTTGTCTTCTTTTTTTTTTTTTTGGATCATTTAGAAATTTTCTTTTAAGTATGAGCCATTGGAAGGAAATGATTTTTTTAAGCATTTTTTTTGTGATGCAGCTATTGGGATGGGTCCCTGAATCTTTGGTACATATAATTTTTGGTATTTTACAGGATGTAGATAATTCCTTTTTCTGTAATTGTTTTCCAGCTAAATTTAAAGATAGTAGTGTTGATGGCCTTAGCCCTTCTTCTCTTGATCTAACACGTTGGCCACGCCAGTTTCTAGAATCTTCCTGGGATCAGTTATAAGGTTTATAAATTTTGGAAAAAAAAAACAAAATCATGGTTGCAGAATGGCTTTGATACTAGAGGTACAGGGTATATAAATAAGGGATGAAGCATGGTGGGAGAGGAATATTTGTTTGGCAGATGGCAGAGATATACATTAAACGAAGATGTCCTATAGTCAAGTGATGTATGATACTTAGCCATAAAAGTGGATTTTGATTGTTATAAGTATAGGTGGCAAACAAACTCATTTAACTAAATTTATCCATATTCGTCCATGAATAGAAAGATATCGGTATTTTAAGTTTTTGTATATGTGTACAAATGGATTACCCAATAATATTCATTTAATAAATGGATATTAATTGATAACACATCAAACCCAATTAACCCATTTAAAATTGTCTTTCCCCAAATCTCCTCTCTTCCTTCACCCATTTTTTTTTTCAGATTCTTCATTTTGTCATGATGTTAACTACTTTTGTTTTATTATTATTATTAATTATGGGTTTTATCTTATCATATTATTTTCTCTTAGTTTGTCAACTTACTCATTTTTTTAGCATTATCAATTTATGACAAGTTTTAGCCTCTTTTTCCACCTTTTCAAAATGAAATTTTAAATTTACACACGAAAAAAATATTAGGAATTCAAAATTTTTGAATCAAGTTTTTATGTTAACTTTTATAGTACTTATGTCAAATTTTTATATTCTTATTGTTCAATTATTAAATAGTATATAATTTTGCGACATAGAGTACGGATGAAAAAAAAATTGGTAACTAGGTTTATTGAACATTATAAATAAATATTTAAAACTAATGATGGGTGCAAAGGGTGGTACAAATTGATAACATAGTTTACAAAAATGAATTTAAATGAGTTTATGAAAAGTTAAAATAAATGGGTTATAAATGGATAATTGAGTTATCCAATTCATTTTTTGACTTACTCATTTATACCCATTTAATTAAATGGGTATAAATGAGTTGACTCACTTATGCCCATTACCCATTTTAACCAACTCATACCTGCCCAAGTCATCCATTTTCACACCTCTAGTTATAAGAAATTAGGAAAGATTGTTGCTTGGAAGTATTTTGATCAGTTCTATTTATTTCCCCTTCTAGTTTACTGTCTAATGTTCCTTTGCTTTATTTACTTCAAATAATGCTAATCGATACATTGTCAATTGGGGAAGGGATGTTTTCCTTTAATTATTCATTGCATTTTCTCTTTGAGAAAAGGAAAGTGAGGGTTGAATATGAGGTGGAAATACAGTGGAGATTAAACTTGTATTTTCTCCTGGGGAAAAGGAAAGTTTTTAGGGGCTGTTGGAAATTGAGAAGGACGAGTTAAAAATGATGTGAATAGTCACTTAATTTTTGATCATTTTAGAGGTTTCTGCAATTTCTTTGTGCAAGATTGTAGCATGCTATATAAACAAGACGCTGGACAATAAACCCAGCCAACTGATACAAGTTGATAGTACTAGCTGAAATGCCTTGGCTCATCTTCCTGTTGTTTTAGGAAATAGAGAGAGAGAAGAAAATAGTCATTGTGGTAATTCTGAACTGATGCTTGAAGTGTGTTTTGTGCACGCTTCTCATGATACATGTTGGATAGTGTAGGATTATAACTGGATGCAGCTGAAATTCGTTTGAGATACTGTACAGCATAGCTCTTACAGGCTCAAACATGTATCATATACAAACAATGGAATTCTATTATTTAGTCTCTCTTGCGCCTCGCATTGTCTGCAGTTTTGGCGTATTGTTTAGCAGTTATCTGCTTAAATTCACCCTTTTGATGATTTAGACTTGTACCATGGCTTGATTAATATATAGGAACCTTTGAATTTAGATCCATCTTTTCAAAGATTTATTTTCTGATTTTAGTTAGCTATTTGACTAATTGAACATTCATGAAAACTTAAAAGCCCAAGTCAAACTGTTGATTACTAAAGAACATGCAGTGAATCAGCTGAATTAGACTGAACTCTAATTTTCTCTGGTTGCTTCTTAGTAAGAATTGTTCCGATAAGTTATTTATTAGATCATGCAAAACAGCATTAATACAATAGATATACCTCTTATTCCACCGTATGTATTCAGCTAATTTTTGTTTTGTGTCCTAGATTTTCTGCCATAGTTTTTAAAAGAATTCGATTTATGCTAAGGGTCTATCTATGGACGCTTGTTGAAATATACTTCAGATGTTCGATTTTTGGAAAGGTAAAATTAATTAGGGGAAGTATATAAGTACAAGAGAAAGTAATAATTGTTAGCGTGTGTACATACAGAGAATAGGTTGGATGGAATTTAGATATGGTAAGGAGTGCCAATTGGACACCTATAGGAAAAACCCCCTATGCAGATTTGAAGACAGTTCAGGAGTCAATGAAACAACCAGTCTGGATACAAAGTACATATGGTTAAAATACTGGAGTCCATGCATTAACCAAAATGAAGGCAGGTGCAATCAAGGAGATCTGCTTGGTATCTAGACTTCCCTGAATTTAAACAAATTTTAACAATCATAATGATTATCTGTTCATGGACAAAGAGAAAGAAGAAGAAAGATACTGAGATTAATGCAGGTAGCTAATAGAGGGATCTTTAGCAGAGATGAAATGTACTGCCACACAGCCTAATTATAAGCAAATTAAATAATTAGCTTTCCATACTAAATCTCCAACCCCAGACACACCTATAAATTTCTTCGTTGAGGTTGAAAACCAACATCTCAAGAAAAGCTACTGAGCTTAGCTACATTGTTGCAATGAGATCTTCAGCAGCAGCAGCAGCAGCATTTAAGGCATGTTTAGGCTACCTTATTGTGGCAATTCTGCTATCTGCTTCTTGTGTATTAGCTGCTGAAAACAGTGAAAAATCTTTCCTCCCTAGAAAGGTTTACTTTGTTCATGGCATCAAGAATAGCTATCCAGATAAAACACATTGGTCTGGCTTCTACTGGGATCCTTTCCCTGGATTTAAATGGCCACCTTTCCCAGGATTTAACTGGCCACCTTCTTCACCACCAAGTGGATCATCACCACCTTTCCCGTGGCCTTTCCCAGGATTTAAATGGCAGCCTATTCCATCCCCTTCTTTTCCACCTCCACTAGCAAAGCCAACAAGTGGATCATCACCACCTTTCTCATGGCCTTTCCCAGGATTTAAATGGCCCCCCATCCCATGGCCTTTCTTTGGACTCCCAGATTTTCACAGGTCACCTACTCAATCCCCACATGCATCACCTCCGCTAGTACAACCACCAAGTGAATCACCACCAGTTGGTGGTGCTTCAATCTCGCCGTCACCATCACCACCACCACCGTATCAAGGGGAAACACCACCACCAAGTCCATGGTCAGGGTGGGAGGAACCTACATTTACTCAAAGTACACCTGATTGGTTAATTTGGGAGGACTCAACCACAAGAAGCATCTGATTGGTTACCTTGATCAGCGACTACAAAAGAACATCTACGGTATTTTATCGTATGATTTGCCTAAAATGAGTTTGTACTGAAGTACTCGTTCAGACTATCAGCATACTGTTCTTACAATATATTCTTGTGGAAGGAATATAAAACACAAACCTCAGCATTTTGATTTGCTGCTTTTTAACTTACTATTAAGTGCCAATTGATTCTACAAGCTTAACAAGGCAACTATATATTTAGGATTCGCCATGTCCTTGATATTGTTCACTTTCAGCAGCACAGGGTCATTGAACTTAAGTGACTTTCTGATGCCGAAGGCCTTAAATCATTGGCTGAAAATCTGAAGTGAATATGTTTGAATGAATTGGAAATGTCTGAAGATAATGCATACTTGACTAATCCTAAACTTCTAGTGAAACTTCATGACAGCAATAATCATACAATCATTCCATCAAATACAAAGTTCTGCAAAATAACAAAATTATTTCATCACTGTCTTTCCTGAAAATGAAAAATAATTTTGCAGAATCAAATGGTTTCAAGTGCCATATTACGGATCATTCTGACCAAAGGGGCTGGACACTTGGTGACCATGTCCAATCTGGAAGGATTTGAGGCATGACCGAACAGAGACAGGCAAAACATGGCAAGCTCCCTTAGTGATAAATTTGAAGACATAAACCCTTTCCAGTGGTGAGGATCTAAATCAAAGAAAGCATCAAAAAATCTTCTAGTCCCATTTAAGTCGAGTTGCAGTAAGGTCTCCATGCCAAAAGAGTGGAATTCTCTGATACGTCTCCTCTCAACAGGCCAAAGGCCCTTCCACACTCGATCATAAAGTGGAGTCCCTCTAATCATTCTGGTTGAGCCTAGGCACTCTGCAATTGTATCAGCTAACACCGGTGCTAAAGCCATTGTCCGCGCCACCATGTAGCCGCTTGAAGGATGCACTATGCCTGAATTTCCACCAATTGCCATCACACTTTGAGGGATTTTAGGCAGTGGCCCTCCCATCAGAATGAAACACTTCTCTTCCTCTATAACACTCCTTACTTTAACGCCTAAGTGTCTCAATCTTGCCACCATCCTTTTCTTAACCTCCATATACGACAACACAGGCCTGGCAACGAGAGAGGTCTCTTCAAGAAATATCAAATTTGAAGAAAATGGCATCGCATACAGAAAAGTTGGAATCTTTGAGTTATCTTTGCGCAAATCTGGTTCACTTCCTAGATGGGAATCTCTCCAATCCATCAGAACCATCTTATCCAAATCAAAGGGGTGATTATCAACTTCTGCTAAAATTCCATGAGCAATTTGATAACCATGGTTTCTCGGCTTGTCATACTCAATAAAAGGACTAGCATATCCACTTGCATCAACGATCAAACTTGCCTTCAGCTCACTTCCATCAGTGCAAACAACAGAAGACTCAAATTCTTGATGCTCTATTTTCCAAACCTTAGCCTTGTGAAACTTGACTTGATTTGAAACACAACCACTTAACAATTTAATCTTGAGTTCCTTTCTACTTACTCTACCATAGGCACGGTCTAAGTACCTAGTCTTGTGATCGTTGATATAAACACTACACATGGGCCATGTCTTGTCCAAACAATCATCAAGGCCTAAACTTTCAAATTCATCAACCCAAACTCCATAGTTATTTGGCCACATAGATAATGGTGAAGGGTCCACGCAGCATACCTTAATCCCGTATCTTGATACTTGCTCAGCTAGTCTTAAACCAGCTGGTCCAGCTCCAATGATGATCAAATCAAAGCGACGATCAGAAGGATCAAGCCACGATACATCAAAGTCTAAAGGTTCAGGTTTCCATGCAGGCTGTAAGTCAAGAAAGGAATTAAACTTGCTGCTTCTGACTCTGTTACGAACGTTTCTTGCAGAAGTTTTGGTTTTAGGAGAAACAAATCGAGGGTTCAGTGATGAACATGATATTGGAGGATGAGAAGTTGAAAGTGCAAGAAATGGAGACGGCCTCAGAAGAGTTTCCATTGACAAAAGACTGAATTGAAAATCTAACTTTGATGGTTTAGGCAGAAAAGAGAGGAGTGAAGGGAAATGTTTATGATGAATTGATGATGAAGAAAGCGTTTAGGTACTCTAATGAAGACAATGAAGAATCAACCAACCAGGACCAGCAATGGCAAGAAATGGATGCTTTTTATAATCGATTCTTGGTCGTTTCTATCAACTTTAACAAGAATTAATATAGTAGATTCTTGTAGCTATTAACTTAATCATAGCTAGTTGGCCGTATGGATATGGCGCCTCATTTCTGCTAGGCATTTTATCACCTGTGTTGTCATATTAGACAACCTTTTAGTCTTTAGTTAAAAAATAAATCATGTATGCATAGGAGAGATTTGATGTGAATCAGCTTCCACTTTAGTTAAGTAGTAATGCAAAACTAGTAAAATATGTTGGAGTAGAATTTACAGAATTACTCAAGTAGATATATTACCAAAAAATAAAAAAATCTAGCAAATGTGGCTCTGACAGACTTACTTAATGTCTAAAACTATGCATGCCGTATTACAGGTAACAAGATTTTATTTTTAAAAAAAAAAAAAATTCCTGCCCAACACGGCACCCATCATTTTTTTTTTTAAATAATTCGTGGGGCTGCCGTGCTGACTTGTTTTTTCTTGGATAGGAACCAAAAATCATAGTCAGAGAGAGCGGATTTTGGGAAAAAAAAAAAAGGGGATGCCTTGTATTGTTAGATTAGATATTAATGGGTGCATGATAAGAAACCTACCTTGATTCTCGCTTTAGAGTCCGAACTAAAATAGTAATCCTGCCAAAGCAAACTAAAAGGCACAAAACACAAGATTGATTGATCATACTACAAACATGAATTAATGAATCGTATCATACTACAAACACAAACAGGGGCTGCTGTGCTGAACAAATGTTTTTAAAAAAAATAAAACCTTGTTGCTTGTTGTACTAACACAGTACGGCAGGCATAGTTTTGAACACAAATCCTGTCTAAGCCATATTTGCCAAGTTTTTTTTTTTATATTTTGACAATATTTTGAGGAATTAGCCTACCATCAAAATTCAGGAAAAATGAAGTGAAATAAATCAGAAAACCAAAAGTGTAACAGGAGTGGTACATGGTCACCATCTCATTTTTTTTTGGTAGAGTTTTTAACCAATTAAGTAAGAGCATGCATTATCATTTTTATATAACATTTTGCATTGCATTAGTAGGAATTTATTACTTTAAAAAAAAGGGAAACAAAAAGTTTTTTTCCAAAGGAAAAAAAAAATAAGTGGGCAAATAGCAACACAAATAAAACAAGGGTTAAATGCAAAAAAAACCCCCCATGAACTATATACCTCATTGCAGTTTACTCCCCAAATTATTTTTATAGGCGTTTTGCCCCCTTTCACTATGTAATTGGACAAATCTACCCCATTATCTTAAGCATTGTTATTTTTTTTATTCCCTATCTTTTTCTTTTTAGATTCTTCCTCTTTATTTTCTTTAAACATTGTTTAAATTAGTATACTAAATTAATCAAAATTTGTTTATTTCTTAATTTCTCATGTCAACATTTTATAAAAGAATTCTATGGTGTAGAAGATTTTTTTTCCAAATGTAGAAGTCAATATCATTTAAGAATTTGAACTATTCAAATATATAAGAACAAAATAGAGATATTGATTAATCAATTATTAATAGTATTAATAACAAATAAAAAATGAATTACTATTGTTATTTATTCCTATCTTTTTATTTCACTACAAAAAACAATTGTTAACTTTTCTTTCTTACGTGATATATAATAAGTTACTTTTGTTATAAATAGTTGAGTAATTATAAACTTTAATTGGTTATAGATACTTAAATTGTTGAATTATTGAATTAGTATATAAGTTACTTAAATCGTTTACAATATAAACTACATATATATTGTAATAACAAAGAGTTTATGATGAAATATTAAAAATGAATGAATTAAAAAAGTAGTTCAAAAAATATTTAAAATTTTGATGTAAGTCTTTTAGCATTGGAGGGACACATTGGCTAGTTCCATGAGACAGGGGGGCAAAGCAAGAAAATAAAAGGAAAAAGAAATGGGAGAAAAGGAAAAAAAATAGAGAAAAAATAGAGAAAAAAAGAAAAAATTTAAGATAGTAAGGATAGTGTTGCCCAAATGTATAATTCAAGGGAGTAAAATGCCTATTATTATAGTTTATGGGGTAAACTCTAATAGCTAATTACTCGGAATATCGTTGAAAAAAAAAAAATTGGACATATATGGGTCCCACAAGATGGTAGTGCAAATCTATGGCTGCCAGCCAAAGAGGCAAATTTTTTTAAAAAAAACTCTGACACAGCTCAGACAAAATTCTTTTTTTTTACAAAGTCATTGGCCTGTCAGCCCGGCTGCGGCAAAATTCTGCAAAAATTTGCAGGAGATGTAGAATTATTGCTGCTGCCATCGCATTCAAGATTCCGTATGGGGGCCTTTATATTTTTCCACAATCCGAAACTAACACTGGAAATTTGTCAAACACTTTTTTTTTTTTTGCATGTTTCAATGAAAGTGACTGATGTCATTGAATATTGAATGATTGAAGATATACTTTTCGTCTCTTTGATCTGTTGATTTCATCTAACAGCGACTAAGATTTTCTTTTTTTCACTAAATTTTCTTTTATATATGATTTATGTGTTATCATTTGTTGGTAATTAATTTAACGAAAAGATGCTCTTTACACTAATATGTCTTGACAATGTGGATTACTTTTAAGAATTTTAATGAGATTTAGACCACATTTTTTATGCATTCAATCTAATTCACATTTTATTTCATTTGAAATATAATTATTTAAAACATAAGGGACCAAAAAATATGAAATCAAACTTTTGACTAATTCTAACTTGATTTGACCGTTATATATTATAGTTTTGTATTAGTTGCCCTAAATTTGGCTAAAATAAAAAATTTGCTATCATAATTATTTTGGTTAAAATATCACGGATTAGTTTAAACTCATAGACCAAACGTTGGGGGGACCAAAATTGCACATGTTCCTTTATTTTAATCATATTTGAAATCCCAACCCTTTCTTTTATATTTACGCCTCAATTATTTCAAAAATGAAACTCAATTAAAAAAATAAAATCTACCACAATATTTGTTTTGACATGTACAAAATTCACTAAATAATATTGAAAATTTCACCCATTTTCCAATGCAACAATTTCACCCCTTTTTTTATTAAAAACTTATGCCGCTTGACGTACTAAATCCGACAGTCTTTTAAGTTAATTAAATTACGTTTCAAAATTGGAACGTAAGAAAAAGATGAAAACAGATTTGTTAAATCAATAATTACTTCTATAGGATGTTAAACTAAAAAAAGGCTGTTTTAAAAAAAAAATCTCATTCATTTTATAATAAGATGCAGTTCTCAAATTGTTGAAAAATTATTTGTTAAAATTATTATGTAATTTTTAATGTACAATATAATTTTATAAATATAAATTTGTTGTGCAATATAAAAACAAAATAGGCAAAAAAAATGAAAAGAAGAAAAAATGCAGAACATGACATTATCAAATTGTGAATTTAAAAATAGCGATAATTCTGCCTGGCAGCAGCAATAATTCGATGGCAGCAATAATTCTGCATTTGAAGAAAAAAATGCAGAACATGACATTATCAAATTGTGAATTTAAAAATAGCGATAATTCTGCCTGGCCGCAGCAATAATTCGATGGCAGCAATAATTCTGCATTGAATGCGATGACATTGAATGATGGCAGCAGCAAATTTTTGCAGAATTCTGCCGGCTGCCGGCCGTCAGAGTTTAAAAAAAAAATTTGCCTTTTTGGCTGCCAGGCAGTGTCATAGATTTGCAGTACCCTTGTCAGATCCACACAGCCCGGAAGCCATAGATCCATATGTGTCCGACTTTTCTGTATACAGTTCGTGCGGGATTTTTTGCATTTAACCCATTAAAGAAGGGCCGAATTAGACACGGACCCAACGCGAGTATACTAAGATCAACATCAAGCGGAAGATTTGTGGGGCGGCAAAAGTTGATGGCTTATCACTAATCAGCCGCGCAAATAAATACTCTTGTTTTTCTTTTGGTTTTTGTTTGAAATGAATAGTTTAAAAGTCCTTTTATAGTACTTAACAAAATAGTATCCAGTTTCATTTTTGGGATTGGAAATCAGATCCTGCAACTGCTTCGACCACTGAACCAAATGAACTCTTTTTATCTTTTGGTCTTTGTTTGAACTGCAAAGTTTTAAAGTCCTTTTATGGTAGTTAACAAAATAGTATGCAATTTCGCTTTTGGAATTGGAACGTAATCAGTGAGGGATGAAAATATTCATTTTTTGAAATATGAAGGATGGAAAAATTCATTTTGTAAAATATGAGGAACGAACAAATTTGTTTTATAAAATATGAAGGATTATAGATTAGATTATATAAAATATAATTTGACAAATTTACTCTTAAAAAATGATCACGTGCCTTGCACGTGATGGATTCCTGCTAAAAAATGATCGAAAACCTAGTTAGGAACTAAATTTGACCGATGTGAATATGTAAGAAACATAAAATTACACTTTTAAAAATGAAGGGCGAAAAAAATCATTTTACAAAATATAAGAGACGTTTTGAACAATTTTCGCTATAATTAACATATAAGACCTTCGGCACTCATTAGCGAAATCCTTTAAAATTGAGACGCTCGTTAGCCAAATCATTTGAAATTTTACCACAAATAATTAATTTTCCGATAAAAGTCCGAAACAAATTATGTTCTAATATAAATAACATAACTACAGGTCGCTTACCCAAAAATAAAGGAAAAAAAAAGAAAAGAAAGGGGTGTTTTACAAGGAACTACAATTAACATTTTACGAGAACCAGGAGGCCCAAAAATTCTAGCATTTATAATATACAAAAAAAGAAAAAGAAAAAAGAAGATGACCATGGTTCTTGATATTGTTCTATTTCCACACAGCTCTGGGACAACGAGGAGCAGTTGGAAGTGATTAACACGGGCTAGAGGAAGGAGAATCCAACGATATATAGTATTGAGAATCATCATCCCAGAATCATCTATAGCATCCCTGATCCAAGAAATCACCGTTTCCGGCAGGACGGTAGGGTAATGCCACCACAAGCAGCAGCAATTATTATGTACAGCAGTATTACGATCAAGCACGTCAACAAAGCCCTGCATAAATGTTATAGGTTCCTATCCGTCAGTTCAAAGAGCCAGATTGCTTTAAACCTATGAGAAAATTTGACGGAATGCTCCGTTGCTGAGAACATAAAGGTAAAGAAACTATAAACTAAAGAAAGAGAGAAGCAAAAGAAAAAAAATTATCGATAATAAATCTAAAAGGCTGTCGAAAATTCCCAACTTTATGATGAAGCCAACAAAGAAAAAGACATTTTCCAGTTGCAGTAAACGAGCAGCAGCTAAGGAAAAGAAGACGCTAGGATGCGTAGATAAGATTAGTTGTTCAATAGTTTTTTGCCAGCAATTATTCTGGCTATTTTTAAGATTTTGAAACAAGAATGCTCCCCTTGGTTTCAGTTTTCTACTGGTCATTTTTCTCATAACCACGAGTCAATTAACAATATCTAATTTACTCTATAACCTAAATTCAACTAAAGTTGTCATTCATGCAAAAGCAAAAACTGAATGATAACTTGCTGAGCATGCTGTTGAACTGAATTGATTAAGAATGCCACAATTAACTTCAAGCTAAAGTCTACATTGAATAAATTATCATCCTACATGAGTCGAAGTTACTTTTTCCCTTCTAATTGTAGAACGAGGCTACGATACTCACAGGAGTTTGGCATTCTTCATCCAAAGAGCTCGACGAAGACGCTTTGACTGTTTCCTGAAGTGAAATGCACTATCTTGCATTGTTGCTGTTTTATCAACAAGAAGTTCAATGCGGTCACCTCTTTCAAGTATCTTCTCAATGTTATCCACCATTATTGTGCGTATCTAGAGATCAGGTTAAAGATCAAACAAGAATATTACCTAAAAGAAAAAAAGACTGTGCAAAGTAAGAGAATAATGCTCAATGACAGTTACAACCAGCAGACAGAAAACTGTCACAAGTTCCTATTTCACTCAATAGATAGTAAGCCAATCATCACCAATCAACTTTTATCTCTAAATTCTCATCTCCTATACAACTAACCTATGCACATGCACGCACAAATTTTCATCAAGGAAACAGTAAATTTCCAAGTTACGCTTGGAAGTTTTCTAGACAATGATATCACAGATCTATTTGGGCTTGCTTAAAAGGTCATAAAAGTCATAAAACACATGGAGCTTTTGTCCCATGCTCTAGCATTTCCACCTCACACTATGTGGTAAAACGCCTCGCTGCAAACCTTCTCCTTGCCAATTAGATCACTCAAAACTACAACTCTTGTCATTATATTTCTCTTGAGCTTGTTTCAACTCAAAAACTTGCCCGCCACAAATTACATTGGCTATATCAAGGGATTGAAAAGTAGCTATTTGATAAACTTGTAGAAGCATGTTTTAAGGGCGAAAGCGAATACTAATACTGTGACTCTTCCTCAAAATATAAAAGCAAAAACGACAAAAAAAGGTGGAGATGGAGGGACCCAAAAGGAGGGGGTAGGACCTTTTTAGATACTACAAGAATACTTATCCTCAAACCAATTCTGTGCGTAAAACTTAAAAAATTGACCACAGAATACATAGTTATTACTTCGAGACAAATTTAAGGTATTCTAGCCGGGAACTAATATTTATGCTCCAAAAAAGTCCTTATTGGCGCTCCACTGTCTTTTCAATAAATGTGAACAGACAAAACTGCCAACCGCAGATATCTATCATATTAGGTAAGTTGTCGGATTTATTAGGAAAGTTCCTAAAAGTTCTAAAGTTCTACAACTAGTTAAATTTTCTATTTAGAATATGGAATTACGAGTTTTAGGAAGCTTTATGGTGTACAAATAGTTATGTTATTCTAGGTACAGAGAATTTGATGAATGAAGATTGAGATTTTGTTTTATTAGTTGCTCTGTTCTTCCCCTTAAATTATTTTCCTCCTCCCATCTTTTCTTACCACATTACTGTTCATGGGTACTTTTCACGGCCCCTAAACAGGCCACGATCCCCTCATTCTTCTGCTAGTGCTAGTAAGGCAAGATCTTACTTGTCCTTACATCAATTTAAAGTCTGAATCTCAATATGAGTCTGTCGGGACATGTTACTAGAAGCATCAGCATCCACAGTATGCCCTATCCAAATCAACAGCTCCAATCAACTCAAAGCTTTAAATTAATGAAGACAGAAAGCAAATTTGCAGCACTTCACTGGGAGACTCTTGAATATTCCCCCCATTCCATGATTGAGAAGTGAATACAAAAAGACAAGACCTTTTGCAAAGTAACATGCATGTTGCCCGATACATCCAAAAGAGATGGAGAAGTAAATGCAAACAGCAAACAAGAAAATGCGATTGTCTTGTTCTCTCTTGTACATTTCCTTAAAGTGTTTCCTAATGTCTAAATGAGTACTCCTGATGAACAGCTAGAAACAAGAATAACAGACCTTTTATTAAAAGTAATTAGATTTAAACTTAGGCAACTTATTGCTACATGTCCAACACAGGATGGAAAACCAACATCCAAATCACCAAATAAAACATGCACTCCAAAAATGACAAAACAGCTTTTTATATAATTTCTGTTTTCATATTACCCCATGTAAGGTAAAAGAAAAATACTTGCCTCACTAACTTCACCCCTAACACGGTGGAGGGTATCAGCACTAGGATTACTTGAGAAAAACTCCATTTGTTGATGCAAGACTCTTGAGAATTCATCATTCATAGCATAAGCAGGTGCATAAGGTGCCACTTTGCCATAGTTCTTCATGAATCTCATATGTATATCCTCTAAGTATGAGAATGGTATCCTTCCTGGGTCAAATATGCATTAAAATTTCAAATCAGAACTTAGAAAACTTTACATAGCCTACACATAGTACCAATGTAGAAGTGTGATTTAGCAGAAAAAAAGTAAGCAAAAATGAGGAAATGATACCTAGAGACACTAACTTAAATAGCGTGTAGGCATTAAGAATTCAAGATATGCAACATTAACTAGAAAGGAAAATTATGCTTTTAGAAGCTTTATATAAAAGCAAAATAGCGTAATGTAGGCATTAAGAATTCAAGATATACAACATTAACTAGAAAGGAAAATTATGCTTTTAGAAGCTTTAAATAAAAGCAAAATCACATATATTTGTGTCCACACAAAGCATGGCGATGACTAAGCTTTCCGTCCATATTTTCACCACCTCCTCGACCCAATGATCCATTCTTTTTTTTTTTAATAGTATAACATACACAAAGGGCTTAATCCGAAAGGACCCCAGAAAGCTAAAGTCTTTTCTTTTTCACACCTCATACTATCAGGAAGTCTCAAAATGCAAGTTTCAAGCTCGATCAAGATATTGCACTTTAATCACGAGTACGCATTTAATCTGAAACTTCCAAATATTGAAAACCCCACCTCAGCAGCACTTAATCGACCCTCAGAACATATCACACAAGAAGCAGTCTGTGCACAAAAGATAAATATCTATGGCCTAATCTATACATAATCATCATCCAATCCTACAAAAAGAAAATTAGCTGCTGCTAAATGTTGTACATATAAAAAAAAATCCCACCTTTTTCAATAAACAAAAAGAAATGACTCCAGAATTTCCAATTTAATTTTGCAACTCCGTCAACAAATAATACCTCTATCATCAATATCCTACTGAAAACAATAGTTATCCAGTCAAAAAAGAAAACGAGAATTTATGAATTTAAGACCTTAATCCAGGAAAAATGAATTTCTTATTAAAGAAAAAAGTCAAACCCTCAGAAACTACACAGAAAAGGGAACTTTATAAACATACTTCCGAAGGTATCATTAGCCATACAGAGAAAAGTCAGGCCATCAGATTTGAGAATATGGAAAATATATCGATCCTGAGAGAAGCAGAGTCTCGACTCGGCCTCCAACGGCAGCTTCTCCAATATCCGCCGCACAACTGCTCCGGCGTTCCCCGTGACAGCGCTGAACTCCGCGAGCACGGTAGTCCCCCGAGCCACCACCGCATAGACTATCGCCATCAAAGTAGCCCGTCCTCGTTACCTACTACTCAATAAACGTATATGTAAACTTAAGTATATGTATCTATATGGTATAATTTACATACATATACATGGAAATTGAGGTTTGATTAGGGTTTTGAATTTGGGTTTGAGGAAGTTAGTTGGGACAGTGAAGATCGGGGGATGGTGTCCACCGGCTGCTGTAAGTCCACGCCTCCACGGGCTAGTCAGTGTTCTATTTCTACTACATCCAATAATTTATTATTTTTGGAATTCACTTGATACGTTCCTCACAAAGAAAAAAAAAAAATTCACTTGATACGCTTTGTTGTGGCCGGTTTTTATTTGGAAAATTGGGATTCGTGTCTTAACTTCGAAGTTCGAACAAATGGTGTCAATTGGGATCTACGAGCTGGATTTTAACAAACCTAATTTCAATTCAAAAAACACTAGGGCTTTATTGGAATTCATGTCTTAATTTGGAATTAAGAGTGTCAATCGGGCTCTATGAATTGGGTTTTGAGAAGCCTAATCTCAGTTAAAAAATAAATGAAACTTTTGAGTTTTCGAGTTCGGGGCTAGGTTAGAATAGTCAAACTCGACTCATCATTTAATATGAGTTTCGGTCTTATATTATTTTCGACTCAAACTCATAATTAACTATATAATTATATATAATATATTAATATTTATAAATTTGTATATAATTTATTAATATTTTAATCTTATAATATGTGTAATTATATATATATATCATTTAATATGCAATTATATATATTGTATTTTTAATTATACATATGAGCAGGTTAGGCCTTAATCAGGCTTGAACATAATGATGCCCAAACTCGACCCATATTTAACTTGGGCCTATTATATATATCTAAACTTTACTTGATTTTATGCTTTAGAAAAAAGAAAAAAAACTCTACTTGATTCTATTAAATATAAGACTCATTGGACTTTCTATGGATTGAACAAGGTGAGCATGGGCTAGCCCAACCCATTGATAACCCTAACTTTGAACCCTTGATTATTGTGCATTTAAGTTTTACTTAAGATTTTTTTTGGTTCTTTACATGTATTAAAACTAATCAATTTGTCTATTTTGAATAAAAATGAAAAAGATTAAAAATGTATATACATGACTATAGTAACACAATTGTAGGTGTACGTTCTCTGTTTACAATAGCGTGAATGTGCCAAAACCTTGAGTGTTTTTACACCTTAATGAGCTAAGCAATTAGGATAATTACTATATGCTCTGTTTGGATTTAGGCTTTTTTGAAAAATAATTTTTTCATCTACAATGCTACAGTAATACACAAACAAAAACAATTTCAAAAACACCATATTCATACAATATATCAAAAACAACTCCAAATATACCAAAAAAATACACAACTACCCATCACTCTCCACCACCACAACCACCACCTTACCGCCACCATCCCCATACCCACGACCCTCTCTCCTTTCTCTCTCTGTTGGTTTTTCCTCCCTCTCTCCTCCTCTCTTTCCTTCTCCTTCCTTCTTTTTTCTTTCCCTTTCCCCACCCCCCAATTTCCTTCTCCTCGACTGACTGCAACCTTCTTAGTCACGATCAAATCTGATCGCGATCAGAAACCGCGACCAAGATGGTCGTGATTAGAGTGGTGGCTAAAGTCGCTGCCATCACCTGCGAGTGGGAGAAGGGTTTGGGGTTAGGAGGAAGGAGGAGGAGGGAGGAGAAGGGAGGTGGAGGAGGAGGAGGGGGGAGGAAATAGAGGGGAGGAGGAGAGAAAGAGAAAGGAGACAGGGGGGGGAAAATGGAGGGAATAGTGGTGGGTCATGTAAAATTTTAAAAAAAAATATTCCAAAAAAATTGTAAATTATAAAAATACTCAAAAATATATTTTAAAAATACCTTTAAAAACAATTCAAAAAATATTTACAGTAAAAGTTTTTCATATACACAGTTACAGTAAAGTTTTTGAAAAACACCTCCAAACAGCTAATCCAAACACCTCCAAAAACAGCTACAGTAATGTTTTATGTAGTGTGTCTAAGTTGAAGTTTAGACCCAATTAGCAGGATTAGTAGGCAACATAAGTTGAAGATGAAACAAAAAATTAAAATTAGGAAGCCAAAAATGTATGTTTGGATAAAAGATTATCTGAAATAAAAATTGGAATGACATTGTGATTTATTTTTTGTAATATGATAAATGTAAGGTAAAAAGGTAATTAGACACACTTTTTTTTTTTTTGGAAATGGTATTTGGACTCCTACCATTTGTTATATCATATAGTCTAATCGATGAAAACTATATGATAAAAATGATAGTGGGAGTGCAAATAACAAAAAGGGGAGTATAAATAACATTTTCCTCTTTTTTTTCAAATAATGTTTCCAAACAAAATTTTTGCGAATTAGTCCACAATTTTTTGGTTATGTGTTGAATAGGTCCTTCAAGTTTTTTTTTTTTCCAATTTGTAGTTGACCACCCTTGTATTATGGATTTATCACGGCACTACCTTTCCCTTTGCATAATTGCATTAGCCAACTCTAACGGTTCAATTGTTTTTTTTTCTCTTTTTTCCTTTTCATCCCTCTGTCCTTTCCATTTCTTTTTCCTTTCTTTTTTGTTTGTACTTGTCCATTCTTTTGTATCGCCACTTATTTCATTTCTTTTTTTGTTAGCAATTTCTGTTTCTTCTTATGCTACCTAGTAGCTAAGTTTCTCCTTTTCGTAAAACTTACTTTTTAATATGAAGAATTGATTCATCATCAACCTATATATTGAAGTAATGAATTATCAATTGAAGATGTGATCTTTAACCGGTACATATTGTATTTATAGCTATTTGATCAAATTATTTATTTTCAATGTTGCAATTTAGGTACATTTAGAAGAAATCGAATTGTTTTATTGGATGCCTTCAAATATAAAGTATTTTTGCTAATTACATTTAAGTGTGTACTAGAAGCATTTCGCCCAGAGTGCCTTGGTTTGATAACTAAGATTGAGATTTTAAAAATTAGAGTTCCTGAGTTTAAATTCTCTTCATCATTTCCGCTTCTTAAATATCACTCCTTCTTTGTAAGAAAAAAAAAAGCTCTCTGTATCACGTGTTAAAGACTTTCAAAAGGAAAGAGAAGAAAGAAGAAAAATGTCCAAATGTTAGGACCGGGTTTCTAAAGAAATGGAAGGGGTAAATTGAAAGATCGAAAAGTGCAATATTATCATTTCTAATAAACCCCTTCGGCCAACTAAGAATGATTAAGAAAACTTGATCAATTCTAGAATCATTCAATTGGAGAAAACTAAGCTGATCAGTCATCCTATCGTATGGTTAAAGTTCGAACCACCCGCTTGCTTGGATTTGCCATCGTCAATGGGAATCAAGGGGCAATGATGCCCATACATAATTTTTGGTTTAGTGGTCATTAGGGGGCATTCGGTTTGAGGGTGTGGGAATCAAGATTTAAAATGATGTCCATTTTAATTTTTAAAGGCTTGGATAATAGGTATATAATCTAGCAAATTACTATCAATCCCTTTTGTAGGTGTGTTACTTTCTCTCTCTAAGTAGGGAGCCAAAATCACCTTTGGCGGGTGTTTTGAACTTGCTTTTTCAAATTTCAAATTTCTCGTACTTTCCTTCAAAAAACAAACAAAAAAGCAAAAAGCAAAACAAATATACCTTCTTAGATCCACATTGCCTTCTACATCAATGGTGAATTCAATGGAATAATTACGCTTTATCATGATGTTTGTTTATCCTCTCCATTTAGTGTTCTTCTTTCTGTAATTTACATTCATTCCATGGTAGGATGACTAAAGATGGCGATCTAGAAGATTTCTAAGCTAAGCTTCGATCATCTCTCTTTTGAGCTTGCTTTTCTGTTAAAGTTTCCATTCCAAGTTCAATTACCATTTACAGGTCCAATTTTCCATTTCAGATCCAATTATCTATTTCAGATTCCATTTTCCATTTCAATAATCTAGCTACTCGGTGTCAGTCATCTTTTTCCTACTTTTCTTTGGGCTTTATTGGTGTTTTCTTATGCTTTCATAGTTTCTGTTTTTATTTTTGGACAGGTTACTGGTATTGATCTTCATTTTGTCTGTGTTTAGCTGGGGAATACTCTAATATTGGTTCAGGATGACTGAGGGATTAGAAGAAGTTTTGAGAAGATTTGTTCTGACTGAAGAAGAGGTCGATGGTTTCAGGGAGTGGCTAATGTCAAATGAGTATCATTGGAAAGGTGGTGGGGGAGAAGACTGCAAACATATCAGGTGTTAAAAGTTTAACGAATAATATGTGCCTTTTGCAAGGAAGTTAAAAGTAGTTGAGATTAGGGTTAATATGTTTCAGTTTATATTCAATAATACTCATGATATGGAGCGGGTACTACGGGGGAGACCATGGATATATGATAATTTGCCGTTGGTAGTATTACCCTGGAATGAGGGGTTAGAACAGAATGATGAAGCTTTTAATAGGACTTGGATTTGGGTTCAGCTATGGAATTTACCTATCCACTGGATTACCAAGGAAATTGGTAGGAAAATTGGGAGGGTTTTCAATTTTGTAAATGAAGTTATAATTCCAAATTGGGAGGGGGGAAGGAAGGGAAACATCTAAAAATTGTGGTGGAGTGGAGTTATCTAAACCAATGATGAGGGGAACTATAGTGAAGCTAGATGATAGTACTAGATGGATAGAATTTAGATATCAGAAATGTCCTAATTTCTGCTATTATTGTGGGATTATGAGACATAATGAGAGAAACTGCAGGGTGAAAGGATTTAATATAAACAAGGAAGCTCAATATGTAGCTTGGTTAAGGGCTAGTAATGCTAGGAGCTCAACCAGAAGACAGAATAACTCAAGTAATGTGGAAAGTAATGGTGGTGAAGGCTCACAACTGAATAAGGAGTGGGGAGAAAGGGAGCAGGAACAACTCTTGTTACCCTGAAAACTAGTTGAGGTTAATGTTGACACAATAATAAAGGAGACCATGTAGGAGGAAACTAAGGATAGGAATCAAGTTGAGTTGATGGAAGTTACTAAGAGGGAGAGTTGTATGAAGTCTGGATGTAAAAAGAAGGGGGATGAACTAAAGGGAAGGAGTAATGTTAATAAAGATTTAAACTTAATGGCAGAAGGGGAAATACTGAAAGGTAGCCAAAGAGAGGATTTCAACGATAAGGAACACTTTGATTCTATATGGATTGATGGATCTGTTATAAAAACCAATGTAAGTGAGAGGGGGGAAGGGTATAGTTCCTGCAAATAAAAAACAGGATCAAACTAATAGTATAGGTATGAGAGTTGGTAAGTATAAGGGGAATAGAGGGTGGAAGAGACTAATTCGTGAGGTGAGTAAAAGAGTACCTCTGAGCGAAAAGAATGAGGTTATGGAAATTGACAATAAGGGGAGGAAAAGGAAACTGAGCGAGAATGCTGATAAAGAGAATGACAGAGGACAGGGGAAAATCCAGAAAAAGAGCGAGACAGTAGAAAGTGAAACAGGCCTGGAACAAACATCTGAGGCAGTGGAGTCCTACCTTAATGGGGCTTCCAGGTCTCAATGAAAGCTCTGGTGTGGAACTGTCGAGGTGTAGGGAGCCTCTTGACAGTTCCCTAGTTAGAGGAGAGTGTCAAACTCCACTCCCTTAAGTTGATTTTCTTGTCTGAAACAAAAAACAGAAAGGATGTTATGAATAAAATGAGACTAAAGTTAAGGTATGATAGGCTGTTTGTGATTGATCCAGTGGAAAAAGTTGGTGGACTGGCAGTAATATGGAGGAATGAACTGCAAGTTTGTAAAGTGCTATATACTAACTTTACTATTGAAATGTTGCAGGAAAGGAATGGTGCTAGAGCTAGATGGTGGCTGTTATGTGTATATGCCAGTAGTGAGGATCAGATTAGTGAGAAGCAGTGGAAGATTATAGAGGATAGGAAAAGCTTATGGGGTCAGAATTGGGTATTGACAGGTGACATGAATGATATATTGTCTAATGATGAGAAGTGAGGAGGTAGTAGAAGGCCAGAAAGAAGTTTTCAAACATTCAGGGACTTTGTTAACAATAATCAACTTATTGACATTGGGTTTGAAGGAATTCCATGGACATGGTCAAATAATTGGGAAGAGGGGAAGGAAATTAAGAAAAAATTGGATAGAGTCTTATGTAGTAGACAGTGGAAGAGAGAAAATGAGAACGCTAAATGCCTGCATATCCAGAATGATGCCTCTGACCATACTATGCTGCTGTTGGATACTGATTCGAAGGGTAGGAAGTAGAAAAGGAGGTTTTTCTTTGACAGGAACTGATTAAAATATAAAGAAGTAGGTGAACTCATTAGCAGGGTATAGGGAAAACAACGGGATGGCTCAAGAATTTTTAAACTACACCAAAAGATAAAGAGCTGTAGAGTAGCTCTCTTGAACTGGAATAGGCAGAGAGATACTAATGCAAAAAAAGAGATTAAGGAGCTAAAGCAAAAACTTGCAGAGGTTCAGGGTGATGGGTATGCCAATAAGAATCGAAGGGTGAGAGAGCTTCAAAAGAAACTGGAAGAGGCTTATAAGAAAAAGGAGGTGTTTTGGGGGCAGAAAGCGAGAATTAAATGGTTGAAGGAAGGTGATAAGAATACAAAATACTTTCATGCAAGTGTTGCAGAGAGAAAAAGAAGGAATAATATCTCAAGTCTTCAGAAGGAAATTAAGAAAAAATTGGATAGAGTCTTATGTAGTAGACAGTGGAAGAGAGAAAATGAGAACGCTAAATGCCTGCATATCCAGAATGATGCCTCTGACCATACTATGCTGCTGTTGGATACTGATTCGAAGGGTAGGAAGTAGAAAAGGAGATTTTTCTTTGACAGGAACTGGTTAAAATATAAAGAAGTAGGTGAACTCATTAGCAGGGTATAGGGAAAACAACAGGATGGCTCAAGAATTTTTAAACTACACCAAAAGATAAAGAGCTGTAAAGTAGCTCTCTTGAACTGGAATAGGCAGAGAGATACTAATGCAAAAAAAGAGATTAAGGAGCTGAAGCAAAAACTTGCAGAGGTTCAGGGTGATGGGTATGCCAATAAGAATCGAAGGGTGAAAGAGCTTCAAAAGAAACTGGAAGAGGCTTATAAGAGAAAGGAGGTGTTTTGGGGGCAGAAAGCGAGAATTAAATGGTTGAAGGAAGGTGATAAGAATACAAAATACTTTCATGCAAGTGTTGCAGAGAGAAAAAGAAGGAATAATATCTCAAGTCTTCAGAAGGGTGATGGAACTTGGTGTGAGTCAGAACAAGAAATTGAGGATGAAATTAATGGTTATTTTCAGGAGCTTTTCACTTCTAATAACCCTCAGCAGGTTGACTCAATACTGAGTGGAATTCCCCTAGTGATCACAGACCAAATGAATGCAATGCTGGTTAGACCTGTATCAAAAATGGAAGTCAAAAAAGCTATTTTTTCACTGCACCCAAACAAAGTCCCGGGCCTGATGGTATAACTCCTGTTTTCTTCCAACAATTCTGGAATGTGATAAAAGATGACTTGATAAATGCCATATCCAGTTTCTTTCATTCTGGTCAGTTATTGAGGATTGTCAATGAAACTATCATTACTCTTATCCCTAAAATAGACTCCCCTGTATTAGTGTTTCGGTTTAGACCAATTAATTTGTGTAATGTAGTCTATAGGATCATATCTAAAATCCTAGTCAATAGACTAAAGCCTCTACTCAAGCTTTGTATTAGCCAAAATCAATCTGCTTTTATTCCAGGAAGACAAATCATTGATAATGTTGTTATTGCTCATGAACTCAATCACTGTTTAAATAACAGGAGATGTGGATCTAATGCTTTTATGGCCTTGAAACTTGATATGTCCAAAGCTTATGATAGAGTTGAGTGGCTTTTTATGCAAAAAAATTATGAAAAAAATGAATTTTTGTAAAAAATGGAGAGATTGGATTCTGAAGTGTATGTCATCTGTTGTTTACTCTTTTAATTTGAATGGGAAAAAAAGAGGTCTTGTTACACCTACAAGGGGAATTAGGCAAGGAGATCCTTTATCTATCTCCATACATATTTTTACTAGTTTATAAGGGATTATCCAGTTTACTTAAGAGAGATATGTCTAGTCAGGAAATCTCTGGACTTAAGATTGCTCAGCATAGTCCAACATTGTCTCACCTCTTTTTTGCAGATAATACGTTGATTTTCTATAGAGCTAACAAAGAAGAAGCAGATAAAGTGATGAAGCTATTGAAGATGTATGGGAAAGCTTCAGGACAAGTTATAAATGCTGAGAAGTCACCTGTATTTTTTAGTATGAATACTGGAGATGAAGTGAATGTATAAATATTGGATATCTTGAGAGGCATGAAGGAAGCTAGGCAAAGCAAATATCTTGGCCTTCTATTGGTTATAGGAAGACCAAAAAAACAAGTCTTCAACTACATTAGGGAGCGTGTCATCAATAGGATGTGTGGATGGAAGGAGAGACTACTGAGTAATGTTGGTAAGGAGGTCCTTTTAAAATCTGTGATTTTAGCTCTACCTGCTTATGCTATGAGTTGCTGCAAACTACCAAAAGGTTTATATGTGAATATTTGTAAAGAAATGGCAAAGTTTTGGTAGGGTGATAGTGAGAAAAATAGAAAAATTCATTGGGTGGAGTAGAGGAAGTTATCTGAGATTAAAGGGAAGGGAGGTTTGGGTTTTTGAGATCTCTAGCAATTCAATATTATTATGCTTGCTAAGCAACTATGGAGGATCTTGACAAGGTCAAATCTTTTAGTTAACAGGATTGTTAGGGGAGGTATTTTAGAGGATCTTCCATTTGGAAAATGAAAATTAATGCTGGGGATTCCTAGGTATGGAAAAGCATTCTAAGTGCAAGAGAGCTATTGGAAGAAGGGGTGAGGAAGAGAATGGGGAATGGCCAGCAGATTGATATATGGGAAGATAAGTGGTTACTAGATTTGGAAGTTGGTAAGATAAGATCGTAAGATAAGATTGAGAAAACCTCAACATTGTCATATACAAAGAGTCAATGAGTTGATTTCTGAAGGGACTTGGAATAAGGAATTACTGAGAGAGATTTTTTATGAGGAAGACTGTCAAAGAACAACTAATATTCCAATAAGTGAGTGTGGTGATAAGGATAGACTAATATGGATGTTCTCTAAATCAAGGGAGTATATTGTGAAAACTGGCTATGTGGTGGCTAAAGAGTTGCAGAGAAAAGGAAGAAGGGAAAGTCAGTAACAAGGGAGTAGTAGCAGGAATGAAGCTAATTCAGGGGTGTGGAGATTCTTATGGAGCCTGAACGTAAAGCATAAGCTAAAACATTTTGTATGGAAATGTCTTCAAAGAATCTTGCCAGTGAATGAAATAATTAGGAGAAGGATTGGACAAGGAAATGATAGGTGTTGTTGCTGTGGAGAAAGGATAGAAACTCTTGAACACATGTTCTTTTTCTATAAGCATGCAGAGCTAATTTGGAAGACTGCTCCAATTAGCTGGGATGGGTTAAAGGAATATATATATAGCTTTTGGCATTGGTGGAGTAGATTTGGAAATCCAGGAACCAGATACAATTTAATAGGGAAGGGAGATGTCCAGGCATGACAATTAATAAGGCAATACAAGAATGGCTAGAATTCTATAATGTAAACACAAAAAAGGGAGAGGATGAAAAATGGTACAGGGGCGTGGAAAAAGGAAATGTGAATGGGACCCACCACCAGAAAACTTCAAGTGCTTAAATGCTAATGCAGTTGTCAAACAAAATGATGCAAAAATAGGATGGGGAGTCGTGGCTAGATGCAAGGAAGGGAAGTTAAGAGGAGCTTGGGCTGGTTGTGAAGGTAGAAATGGTGTTCCAGCTGTTGAGGAGGCAAGAGCAATCCGGAAAGCGCTTATGTTTGCCAAGATGAATGGATGGAGGAATATTATAATCCAATCAAACTGCAAGAGAATTATTGATCAAATCAGAGAGGGAAACCTGAATGACCATTTAGCAGGTGCTGTCCTATTTGACATTCTAGTGATTAGCAAGGACTTTAGTTCTTGTCTCTTCTCTTTTATTAAGAGGGAAGGGAATAATGTGTGCCACCATTTGATAAAGTTTGCCTTAAATTTAGTTTCTGAGATAGCTTGGATGGATTCATTTCCAAGTTGGCTAATCAGTCTAGCCAAAGATGATGTAGGAGCCTTTGCTCCAGATTTGTAATACTTTTGTTGAAGTAATGAATTCTTATATCGTTTGGAAAAAAAAAAAGATAATAGGTATGGAGTTGGAGATTTTGGAATGAATTCTAAAATAGCAACTCTCAATTCTTGAGTAAATTGGTGGGTTTTGTTAATTCCTAAATTTGATTCCAAGATAATTGTATAAAATATGTCTTTTGAATTCACCTACAAAAAATGACTATAGTAAATCACAATATTATTAAACGATAGACACAAATATGAGAATTTCTAAAAATCAAGGAGGTGGGCTACACAAATATGAAATCGCTAAAATCAAGAAGATGAGTTATTCATTATTTTGTTTCTGTCACTTAATTCATATGTTGTTTGTATAGGATTTCATCTCCTCTTTTATGGCATCTAAAAACTTTCCCCTCATTGCCCTCACACACCATATGGACCTTGTTTGGCAAGTGAGTTTTTTGGGTGTTTGTATAAAATTTTACTGTAATTTACTGTAGAAGTTTTTTAAAAAAATTTTGAAGTGTGTTTTGTTTTTAATATTTTGAAGTGTATAGTTTAAAACTTTGAAAAGTTTTTAAGATTACTGTAACTAAAGTTTTTAAAAAACTTATAGCAGACAAACTTGATAAAAAACTTATCTGCCAAACAAGGATGCATGACATCTCAAAAACTTCCACCTTTCATCTCACTATCATCACTCCTTCCTCACCCTCAAAATCCTAACCCTAAACCCCCAAACCAAATTTCATCCATCACACCAAGCTCTGCACATCCTCACCTCCAAGTCCAAAACAGTACCAAAAATTTACCATCACGATCTCAAGGGATTCAACATCAACTTGAGGAAAGGAAAAAAAAAAACTGCGTCGGATTGTGTTAATGTCACCCCAGTCAAAATCCTTTAAATCTATTAGCCAAGCCATTGACAAGTTCTAAATTTGCATTGTATCAATTGACAAGAAAAAACGAGAAGGTGAAGTTGCTTCATCATTTGGGTTATGACTGGAAGTTGGAGAGAAATGAACAAAAAACAAAAAAACCAGGAGGTCTTGATTGGTACTGATTCTTTATAATTCATTTCGTATCCGATTTCAATTCCGGAGGATGAACCAAGCACCCCTCACTTTTAGGTCTTCCAATCCCATTGATCCTATTAAAGAGTAATTTGAGCACCCCTTACTTTTAGTTCTTCCAATCCCATAGATCCAATTAAAGAGTAAATTGGGCACTATCATACTCATTCTTGATGTGGCCCATCTCAAAATTAAAAAAAAAAATCCAATTAAACCCAACACAATAAACAAGCTTAAGAAAGAAAAAACGCCATTCTTTTCATCTCCTGCCTCAAAATATTCATCTGTTCAATTACCTCTTCTTTATCAAACTTTTTTAAATTCTTGCTTTGGAGGTTCATAGAATATCTCGCAAAGAAGATGTAGAGACAAGAGAGAAATAGAAGAGGGGAGAGATTTGTTTGCTGGTGTTCAAGAAAAGTTGAAAGGATTAAATCATGATGGAATTGAGAAAAAATGACCACGGTCAAAAGGAAGATGGAAAAGAGAAAGAAGTTCGATTTTATAACTATGATTGACTGAAGATCTAATTTTGATATTTTTTGCGAATTTTGGCTCATATTTAGTCTAACAATCTTTAGTTAATTGTTGCGGGTTCTGATGGTTTAGAGACATGGGCGGCTGTCAAGAAAGTTTTAGACTTTTAGTAGCATGAGATGCCATGAATTGCTACTACAATTGGTGATGGAAAGCTTCAGACTTTCTAGATAGCAGAAAGGACGAAGACGATGGAAAGAGGGACCAAAGAAAGAAGAAAAGAATAGGAAAAGAATAACAAAATAGAGATGGTGATTCCATTCTAGCGCAGGGATCAAACATCAGTTTTAGGAAAAAAAAAAAATTTTGCTCAAGTCATTATCATTGAAGGGGTATTGGATGGTGATTGGAATTGCCATTGCCTGGTAGTTTCAAAACTCGTGGTGAAGCTTTGCTCTTTGGGGTACATAGACTGCGATGCGAGTAGTTTTTCTTTAACTTGGGAAGTTTCAGCTCAAGTTTCCTTTAACAATTTTGAGAGTGATCTTACTCAGCCTATAATAACGAAAAGCAGAGAATTCAAGAATTTTATAGGCTAAGAATCACCCGTGTCCCAAGAATATCCGTCCATCCAGCTGGCCGGGGGCCACAAAAATTCTGCCTCCATTTGTTTGTCGAAGATAGCAAGTAAACCTCCTCGACCAGTTTCGTGTCCAGTTTGGATTCCAGTTTTCTTTTTCTTTTTTTTTTCTGAAGTTTGTATAGAAAAATGTACTGTAATAATTTGATATATGTAAAATAAAAAGTTAATTAAGAAATGTATACATGAAAAGCGTAAAAAAATTTTGGTAAAAACTGCAATCCAAATATATACCACCAGTGTTGCAGATAACAATAAAACAAAGAAAGATGAAAAAGGCGAAAGCATACTCTCATAAACTACATTCCAATAGACATATTTCGTTTTTAGTTTTCTTTCAGCCACAAAGCTGATTTACTTCCTTAAATAAGTATCAAAAACACCTAAACCAATTGTTAGCATTGATTCTTGACTTTTGGTGGTGAAAAATAGAAGGGTAATATACGTTGGGGTTAAGCTTTATATTTATACTACACTTTTAGAAAATTTTGAGGTAAAAAATTTAGAAAAAAAGCTTATATTTATTTCATCTTCAATGCTATTTGTTGGACTGCTACCATCGTAATAAAAAAATTTTTGTATTTTCACCGCGATTTATTCTCGCTGTTTTTATGAGACAAAGTAAATATGAGTTTTTTTAATCATAGTGATAGCATTAAAGACGAAGCAAATATAAGCTTTTTTTTAAAATTTTATTTTTATCTCAAAATTTTCTAAGAATATAGTTTGCCCTCAAATTTTATTTAGAACATTATGTTAACCTTAGTTTGAATGGTGATTTTGTAATTTCATAATAATTTTATTTGAAAACTTCAATTATTCAAGTTCAACCATTAAATCTAACTGAAAATCTAATAGTTCTATTTAGATTACAACGATGATAAGGAGTTAAAGTATAGATTTTCAAATCATACGGAACTAAAGTGTATATACACCGAATTATAGGGATTTTTTTTTTTTCTGTACTTCAACCCAAAATAGAATGACGCTTAAGAACGAAAATGTTCATTCTTGATTACGTAAGTTCGTTGTCGGGAGAATGAAGCAATCCAACCCATCAAGAGCCAAAGGGACCCTACGAAATACGAGTTGCCTAATTTTTCATGACTCGAAGTCAAGGTCTTGAGATTCCGTTTTCAAGAGAAGTCGGAGAGGATATCATATAATATAAGTGAAGGAAGACCTAAGAAGAGGCTAAAGTCGTCGGGGTACACACGAGTCCAGATTACTTCAGCGGCACAAGGGGGACAGGCAATAGAATAGAACAGGTCAAATCGCGTGCATGTTCACAGCGACAAAAAACTAGCTTGGTGAGTACGTGCAATTGGACCTGATCTTGATCCATCCTGAAAAAGATAGAAGTGATGTATTTTGTTGCTTAGGCCCCATTACTTAGCTGTTTTTCCAACTCAAAGCTGAAAATTACTATATATTCACTATTTTTCAGTGCTCAGCTGTGCGAAAATGATAGATGGGTTGAGGAAGTCTAAACCGCATCATAACAAGAAGTGGTGGTGAGGTAAACGGGTAAGATAAAAAATTTGATCCTCACTGTTTTTGTTCATTTTAGTACATGTTATTTTGATCTGTTTAACGGATGCCCTATAGGCACGAGTTAAGATGTATTTGAAGTGTTAAATTTTTTAAAAATATAAAATTAATTAGAAAAATTGTATAAATGGAAGAGGTTTACTTAGGGAAAGTGTATAAATGCAAGAGAAAGTAGTACTTGTCAGTGTGCGTATATATATGATAGGTTAGGTGAAAATATGGATGTGTTAACGAGTGCACATAGATCACCTATTAGAAAATCCCTTTATTATTGATTAGCCTCACAAAGTGTTTGTCATAAATCACATGTTTTCCATAATTACCTCTTCTTTCTCTAACATGTTATTGTTGCATGATATGAAGAACATTTCAATAAGGTCAAATGGTTGGGCAGTAAGTGGACATTTCAATAATGTCTTTTGGAAAAATCCAACTCAATTTTTTATTCGGATTTTGAATTATGTAGGTGCATTATTACAAAGTCATAATAAATGGCCCTTTTTGACTTATGATCAAAGATTAAAGGCATAGAGGATAACAAATTTCATCATGATACTTAATTAGGCAATAAATTCTTCCAACTTGCAAATTTCAAGAGCTCATGTGTTGACTTTTGCCTTCCTCACAAGGTCGTCTCAGTTGGATTTCAACCTAGATTTTATACACCGAACGACTGAGTAAATTTTACACTTAAAATTGTCTCCATTATTATACACAAAACGATGACCTTCGAAATATTCTTAGTTTCAAATACAAAATGTCAAAACTCAAAACCAACTCTTACAGCCCCTGAACTCACAATTTAGTCTAAATCAATTCCCCATAATCCTATCTAGAACCTAGTTAACAAATACAAAATGTCAAAATATTCTTAGTAACAAATAATACATAATGTCAAAACGAACTCTTACAGCCCATGAACTCACAATTAATTAGTCTAAATCAATTCCTCATAATCCTATCCAGAACCTAGTTCACAATTTAGGGAAGCTGCATATGGTCATTAAACTGATCCCACTCCCACATCCTTCTTAATTCACCGTCCATCTCCAAGTGCTTCCCTTCACCATCTACACGATCAACCGAAACCTCCTCTGGTGAGGCTGAAATTTCTACTGAGTTTTTTCTGTCCATCGTTGCTCCCCTCTGAGTCTGAGAACGAACATCTTTATCATCATCTTCAATGGTGGGTACTACTGCTTCCCTAGAAGTACCTGCCCCTACTGGCCTTCGATCAAATGCTCGAAAGCTTCCTGATACGATATAGACCCTACACAAGCTAACTTCATACCTTAACTGCAGCCCACCAGAAAAAGCAAACGTATTTACCTTAGGTCTGCCATTAGAATTATGCGGTGCAAGTGGCAAGCCGCAAAGCTTTACATGCTCGAGAAAAAGGAAATCAGAAGTGGCCAAAAAAGAAAGAAAAAGAAAAAAAGAATGACCAATAAATATCTGCGACTTTAGGTGGTACAGATTGTTTTCAGCGGGTGTACCTTAGGAATGACGTGAGTGGATGAAGTAGACCATTCTTCCTTAATAGCTCTATACTCATTCATCTTCCACTTAGTTTTTCTTCCCATTGGAGCTTTTCCTTTGTAGAAGACCAAGCTTTTCTTCACCCCAATGACTCTATTATCCGAAGAATAAACATGACTAGGAGAGCCAGTGGCTTTCCAGTACCCCGAAGCCGTGGTCCGGCTAGGCCTTCCACCTCGAGCTTCTCTTTCTTGTCTCGGTACAAAAAAGAACCATTGCTCAGCATCTCCACTGCACAACTCCCCCGACAGCTCTACATTTTTCATGAAAACAGATAAAAAAAAAAACTTAGTCGAATTTATACCGATAACCGTGAAGAAATGAAAGTAGATAATGAAAGCTAGCTAGAAGCCAAAGAATTCGAACTTGGAAGCTGCCATGGCTCTGACTCATAAATGTTGATGACTGGGATGACTCGATTGAGTTCTTCCACTCTCTTTTCTTCAAGCTTGTTGTGAAGATAGAAAGAAACTAACTCATCTTCAGTTGGATAAAATCGAAAGCCTGGGATAGTTTCTTTGGACATTCCCTCTTGCTTTTCTTGTTGCATATCCATGTATGATGTTGCTGGCAAGTGGTTGTGGTATAAAGTTTTAAGAATTTTAATTTTTGGTGGGCACTTTTGGATCACGACTTTTATATAGGCAGTGGAAAAAGCGTGTGGGGAAGAAAGGGACAAGGCACGGTAAAGACGGTTTCCGAGTGAAATGAGAAAATCTGCTGTGGGATTTGAGATAAAGCTTGGAAACGGTATAAACGCGGCAATGAAGAGAAAAAGTGGGAAAATGATATGCTGTTGTCCTCCAATTAAGAGGGTGCTTAGTGAAATAGCAATAACTTTAGTTGGAATCAGTCAGACTTACTTACTGGAGAGGAAGTCTTGCACTCGGATTTTAAGGGAAATTATGAGAATTATATGTGCCAAATGGACATAAATGTAATCACCAATTGGGAAAAGGGATAATATCAGAAATCTCCCTTGAGGTTTCTCCTAATATTATATCACTTGACACTTTTGAGATTTTAAAAATATCGCGTACCTCTCCTAATAATTGTAAAAAGACTATATTAACTCTCATTCCGATACATAATTCACATATAAAATAAATGGAGCTCAAAAATAAAAAAGAAATGAAAATTACTTTCTTCTTTTTTTTTCTCCAACATTCTGTCTTACTCATTTTCTGGATGACTATGTAATATTTTATTTATAAAATATAATAAATTGAATTTTGTTTATCTTTTACTTTTTGTGATTGTGATAGAGTGGGGTATGATTTATTTACATATTTTGATTTGATTTTTACAATAATTAGTACAATTTAAAGGTTTGTGCATGGGTTGAGAAAAGTAGAAAAAAATATAAAATTCATAAGAAATCGGTTATAAGCATATAGAGTTAATTGGTGCAAGTGTATTTATTTACAAATATCTTTTTTACTTTTTAAATTTAAATTTATATGGGTTATAGCATTATAATGTGAAAGTACTACTAGAGATTATTTTTTAAGTGATGATTTTCTTAAAGTAAACAAAGTGGTTTAGAAAATTTTTTAATAGCAAGTAAAAGAGTAGTTTAGGATTTTTAAAAATTTTGTTACACAAATAATAAAAGTAAAGAAGGTAAGTGATTTTTTAAAACTTTAGAGGGACCAGATGATATTAAGAGAAAACTTAGAGGAGGTTTCTGATATTATCCCTTGGAAAAAAAAAAAAAAGGAGCAAAATTTTGGTTCTCAACCACGTACGCTACTGACCGCCTCACCAGGTCAAATTTGGAATGGGGGGACAGTTTAGTACTAAGAGAAAAAATTCTTACTTTCGTAAGAAAATGTCAGAAAAAAAAATAGTACTAAGAGATTAACTTTTATGAATTTTTTTTTAACGGCTGCTTAATAGACAATTTTTAAAGCATCTGAAATTCTGAATCACATTTAAGCTAAGCTATTATGCGAATGAACATATTAATAATTATTTTCCTATCTTGTATTTATAATTTTTTTATTATATTTATGTTTTCAAAAATATTTATATTTGAACTACATTTTAACGAATACTCTATTGCTACTTATTAGATAGATCCTAATTTCTATTATAAACTTTTCTACCATTGCACCTTAAACCATGAAGGACATGATGGGACGGATGCTATTGAAGTATTGGTATAATTTTTTTTTTTTTTTCAGTTAGGGATATCCGGGCCTACACCCGACTATTCCCCTAACCCTGAGGAGAGCGGGCTCCACCGATCCTCAGGAGAATACCCCAGGCTGCCCAACCTCGAAATCGAAATCAGGACCGGCGCCTTAACTAAGAACGCGAAACCCAGCCGAGCAACCCGTGGGCTATGTTTTCAGAACCGGACCGGATAGCGACTCGGCCGAGGTCAGGGGTCAGGGGTCAATGGGTTCGACCGGGGGTCGATAGGGGTCGAACCGGATGACGTCATAAATAAAAATTATTTTAAAATTAAAATGTTATATATATAATATCTAATAATATATTGATATTAATAAAGGCATATTCATATATATTTGATGTTTCAAATATATTTAACAAGAAAATACAAAGAAATTAGAACAATCAAGTAGCAATTTATATTATTTAATAAATATTAACAAGTTTAGAATTAAAATTATGAATTTAATTGAAAAATAACATCAAATTTTAGGACAATATTTATAAAGTATCAAATATTTGAGGTATATCAATAAGTTTTAACAATTTAGGGGGTCAAAACATAATATTAAAAAGTTTGAATTTTTTTTTAAAAAAATACTGTTGAACCGGAAAAACCGGTTTTTTCCCGGTCAAACCCGGTCAAACCCGATTTTTGACCGGCTTTGACCGGGTTTTAAATTTCCGGTTTTCTAATGTGACTCGGACCGGCTACCTGGCCGGTTCCCGGTTCAACCGGTTCGACCGGCCGGTCCGGTCCGAGTTTGAAAACAGAGCCCGTGGGGACAAGTATTGGTATAATTGTTACACCTTTTTAATTGATTTACCGTACACTTAATGATTACGTTATAGGTGGGAGTTTTGTTTAAGTACCAATTCAATATATGTTCGCATATATAAGTATGATTAATCTTTCGTACATTGACAATGTATACACTATCAACAGGAATGATAATTATGTAAAATTTAAATTTAAAATTTAACTTTTATATACATGTCATGAATCACACGGTGATAGTGTATACATTATCAAAATATTTAATTGCCCCTAAAAACGAATTGTACATGTCCTGACCCAAAAAATGAAATTATGAATCATCGATTGCAGGAAGTTGGGACATATCACCCCGTTGACTCGTCACCTCTTCAAAATTGTAATATATCCATTGAAGTTTCAATTTTTTTATGGGCTTTTTGAAGGACAAAGTAGCAAATTGCGTACGTTATATGCTATAGATTGTAAGCTCTAGAGTAAATTTCTGAGGTAGTCTTATTATACATATATATATATATATATATATATATATATATATATATATATATATATATATATATATATATATATATGTAGGGATAATTTCAGAAACCTCCCTTGAGGTTTCCAGCAATTATAGAGAGCTCCCCTCAAGTTTCAAAAATTACACCTACGTCCCTTGCTTTTAAGGTTTATGTAATAATATAGATTCAATAGCTTATAATTTTTCACAAATATCCTAAAATACCTTTCTTTAGAGAACAAGATAAAACAAAACAACGTTTTAATCTTTAATTTCTTGTATGTGTTATACTCACTAAATCAAACAAAGTCCAGTGACTTCAACTCATCTCAAAATTTATTAGTTGCTAATTCTTGCTTAATGCAACTCACTACCACCACTACCAATATCAAACTAAGAAATGCCCCCCATGTGACTAAAAATATAATTCATCATTGCTCTAACACTTATAGAAATAGAGACAAAATTCTATTTTTATAATAAAACCACAATCAATAGGTAAATAAAAGAGAGAACCAATGAGTAATTGCTATACTTTTTTGCTTAACAAACATAATAATCACTTCTTTATGTTCCAACTCTCAATTTCATTTTTTTCCCTATATCACTGCCACTTTTTTCATCTTCCCCTATTTTGGCAATAAAATCCATAGTTTGTACCTTGTTAATTTGGTAACTTCAATGGGCTAACATTTGTAAAGAGTAAAACTATTGGAAAAAAAAGAATGGGTCTAAAATTTTTATAATAAGAAAGAGACAGGAAGACAAAAAATACAGATAAATTTTGGAGATGGTAAAAAATTAATAATGGTGTGATTGGTAACAATGGAGCATGATATTTGATGAGAGGGAGAAGCGATTGTAGGATAAAAAGAGAAAAAAATATGAAAGAGGAAACGAGGGAGGGAGGAAGATATGAAAATTAGAAAATTGATGAAAATTATTTTTTTGAAATTAGAAAATGACAAGTAGAATAATAAGCAGTATTTTTCGCCTTTAGATGCCCCTTTATGAATTAACTATTAAGTGAAGGACATTTTAATCATTTGATTATACCGAGGAAGGTCTAAGCAATTATTGAAACCTCAGAAAGCCAGAGTGAAATTGTCAAAAACCTCATGGTAGGTTTCTGAAATTGTTCCTTATACATATATGTGGTGGAGAATATAATAGGTGGAGAAATTGTGGTGGAGAAATTGTCCCTATATAATAGGAAAATAGATCGACACCTATCATATACCCCACATTCTTGGATGGTTAGAGACCCCTAAATGCTCGAAGCAAAGTTTCCTCGGACGGGTTATACAAGAAGCATTTAAAATCTCACCTTTTCCTAGCTGCACTATTGGAGCAATTAATGGGTTAGTTTAATTTTTTAATGGCATTAGCAAAATCCAGATAATGCACAAATTCTTACTTTACCTTCATTTTCCCTATTCTGTTGACCAAGGGTTATCTGTCTAATATACTTTGGAGCAAGGACTATACCATCAGGTGATTAGAAGCTTCATTTTTTTTCCCCTAATCAATGCATCATAATGATAAGCGTACACTAGTGTAGATTAAGGTTAAAAATTCTCTGAGTCTGGTACAAAACAACTGTGTTGGATGGTAGTCACTGACTTCTTGGTGGAACATATTACTGCTTCACCATTCTGTTGTGCTTGACAATAAGCAAGTAATACTCTGTTATCGATGCAGCTGTTATGTAAGTGGGTAATCTATAAGAACTTCTACAAGTGATTTATGATTAGAGAGCATACCCTACTCATGTGATGGTGATTGGCGTTAAAATCAGCTAATTTTCCTTTCTACCAAAAAAAAAAAAAAAAAAAAAAGCAAGCAATACTACAAGAAAAGGGGGAGGGAATGGATTAAGGAGTGAAAATTCTACATAAATGTCTTGATGATAGTTTCTTAGCTCAAATTTTTAAAAAAGACATAGGGCCAATATTCTATCTAAACTTCAAATTTGTAAGTGTAGCCAGGGGATCGAAATGGAATCTCATACGTTTGTGGTTCTAGTAGAAACGTTTTGAGAGTTCCATGCTCTTGAAGAAACCTTTTGAAAAGGATTCAATGACTATTTATTGAGGCTTTCAATAATGCATACATCAATTAGCTGAACCAAACAACTGTGGCTGTAGTGTGATCATTTTGGCTTCCTTAAGTTCTTTTTTGACAACAGAAATGCATAAAAGAAGAAACGAAAAGGAGTCATGTAGGAGACGACATATAGATACCTACTTATTTTTTCTATTAAGACTTAGGCAATGTCCAATGGTGGCATCTCAAAGCAGGCATCAAATCGTACTCAGATAGGTGTAAGTGGTATTCAATGCAGACAACAACCATCTTGTGAACCCTTCGTTTTATGCTGGTCAAGAGGTGTCAATATAGCCATGAAGATGTTACTTATACATAATTTCAGCAATTATAAATTTTAATATTACAAAAAAAAAGTTATTATTTTGCAAAAATAAAAATAAAAACTTTTGAATTTGTAGATGTGCTCCTTCAGAACTTTTAGAATATTCTGTACAGACTTCTTGCATGTTTCATTTCAAAGTGAAAATCCTGCTCAGTCTGTAGATAATAGGTGTGTATGCCCAACTTGGATGCTGTAAGACCTTCCTCCATTCAGAAAGTCTCTTTATTTCCCGTGAGCAAACTTTCAAATATTTTGCAAGCAGTACTCTTGGCTATTAAGAAGTTTTGTTAGATAAAGAGAAGTTCAAAAGTTTTGTCCAACAAGTGCATCTGGGAGATTTCAAGATTTCTTTTGTCATTTCAAAATTAGGTACAAGAGAGAATGTGCAACAAGTAGACAACTTCTCATATATGCAAAATATTTTGTTCATCAAATCATGATGAAAGAGAGAGAGAAAGACAGAGAGAGATATTAAAATGCAAGCCAAATGTATAGTAGAAATGAGGCACATAGAAATACAACAACTCAAAATCAGTACATTATACACACACACACACAGCTAAGATGATGATAAGAGCAAGACATCAAGTCTTCTCTTTTTACTCAAAAAAAAACACACATATCATATATATGTGTACTGCTTAGTTTATGGAGTTCATAATACTACGAACATAAACTTCAAGGAATTCCAATAATGGGAATGAAAGGAACGTAGTAGCTAGATGGTGCCAGTCCCCATTCCCTTGGTAGAGGGAGATCAACTGTCTTGGATGAACCAAATTCCAAGTCTACAGATGCACATTCTGCATGCTTCTCTGCAGGGCATGATTTGTAGAAGTTAAGGGGCTCTGTATTTGTGTAGTAGTCATGCCCTTCAACCTTTTCAACCTTAGAAATTGTCTTCTTTCCTGAAGTATAGAGCAAGCTTGGACCTCCTAGGATCTTGGCAAGGCATTTTAGTGAATTAGGAGAAGTTGTAGTACCCTTGGCAAGATCAGTCTCAAAAGTACCATCTTCTTTTGTGGTAGCCACATCCACCTTTTTCACATTGCTGCACTTCACTACTATCTTAATACCTGAAAAGAAAAAACAAAAAAGGAATTGGCCTCAAATAAAAAAAAAAAAAAGAAGAAGAAGAATTTATGTAATTTATATCTCTATCGCACTTTGTGAAGAATAAATATCTGTGACAATTCATGCAAGAACCGACTGTGTTGACTAGAGAAATGCACAAAAAATACCAAAAGTATTGGAGGCTAACCTTTTTTTAAAAAAACTAAAAAGCCCAAATGTTTGATAGACTAACCAGATAGATCACTGTGGCCATCACAGTCTAGACAGGTGACTGAGCCCCTAAGGACATTACTTGTGGAAAGTTCAATTCTTGCAAGAGCCAAAGTGAAGAAGAGAGCTATGATAACTTGACAGGATGCCATGGTGATGGCGGATACAAATAAAACTGAGTATGAAAAATTGGAGAAGCCAAAGGACGCTATAAATAGTGCTGGTAGAGTAGTAAGCAGATAGTAAATGAAGGGCCCCAAGCCTGAGTTGGTAGTTGGTATGGATGAAGCCAGCAGTTACATAAATTCAGCAGAGTCCTTACTCCTTGGGTACTATAGAATGCAATGTGCCTTGAATTGCATGTCAAAAAATCTTTAGAAATCAACGACATTTGAATAGTTTATGGTGAATTCGTAATGGCACTGATCAACCACTCGGATATCTGTGGGACATGAATAGTAAATGTTAGTACTTGTTTTTTTTTTTTTTTTTTCAGACACAGGGGTATCCGAATCTTCGACCCGACTAATCCCCCTGCGACCCGAGAGGGGAGGCCCTATCCTCTCGGACGCGGTAGCCACAGGCAAAACTCGAAACCTGGTAAACCTTGCTACTAGAAGAGCTAACCCAGGGAGGACTTAGTAATTGTTAGTACTTGAAATGGTCAAATATTGAACTACCAGTTTGTACGTACCAAGCTGTACCAACAGCCCATGCAGAAAAAAAAAATTAAAAAAAAAAAAAAAAGTTTACGAGGAAAGGAGGTCATTGCATTCTAAGGTCAGGGCATGAGACTGGTACGGTAAGAGATTTACACTGTTCGTTAGATAACCTTTTACATTGACAAAAAAAAAAAAAAATTAGATAACCTTTTAGGATTTTGACATTTTGTGGTCGAGGGAATCTTTGTTAGATAAAATCTGATCCAATTCCATTTTTAGTTTATAGGCTTTGACACGGTGGGGGTTAGATAATGTAAAATACAGCAGACAACTAAAATCAGTACCAGAACTTGGAAACCTTGGTTAAAATTTTTCTCTTCCCATTTGTTTAAGTGTACTAAATTTATCCTGCTATTAAGTTTAGGATTCAAATATTGAGCCTGATAGTTAGGGATTGGAAGAGTGTAGGGAGGGGGTGGGAGGGTAAAAAAAAAAAATAGTGTACTAAATTTATCTCTTTAATTGGAATTTTTGTATTGAATATCCATTTCCAGTCTTTAAATGCTTAACAAACTTTTCCTACGGAGCATTACCATTCTGCAGAAATTCTTGATGAATCCGAAGAACGATACCGACCCAACTCAAAGGAAATCCTTAAATATTCTAAGGCACCTGGGACTTGGGACTGATGCATATCCATCCCAATGCCAGCTGCAAAAGCAGGCTTATTTTCCTTGTATTTAATACAGTCACACAATCTTGGTGATGATGAATGGAATGAAAAAAAAGGCTTGATGATGATAGAGATGTTGATGCATGTTAGATGAGAGGGCACAATACAAAATTATGGTTCTGTTGTTTAAGTGAAGATTTTTCCAATGAGTGTCAAATGGATAGGAGTATATGACTATACACATATTTATATTTTGGATTTGACACTCATTAAGGAAGGTTTCAAGTGTTATTATTTTATAAATATAAATTTAATTTAAAAAAGTTTTAAAATACAATGAATGTAATAAATACAAATATGTACATTTATATAATAAGTCAGGTATAATATAAATATCATAGCGGATGCTTAGTCCCATTAGATTGATTCTTCTATTTATTATCTCTAATATTTAGACACTTTTTTTATTCAAATTTTATTTTTCCCAACACTTGAGGCCCTTTTTCTGGGCCACCTATTGTACATAGAATTGAAAGGTGAGTCAAACTGTTCGATACTCGAATCGAACTTGGATTGATAAGAACACGTTTGAGTTTGATTCACTAACTAGTCAAATCAAATTTGAATAATGTTTTGTATTGGATAATGTTTAAATTCGATAAACAACTCGTTCAAATTTGGTTCGATAAATAAAAATAAAAATTGATCAAAATTTTGTATTTGCTAAAATAATCAAACAAGTTTGAATGCTAGAGTGTTCGATTTGATTAGATTTATTTACATGCAAAGCCATTAATCAAGTCTCATCAGAGGATCACGAGGCTATTAATTGTCAGTAGCATGGCGGACAAGCTTGTGCTGAAGCCCAAGCAGCTTTTGTTAGTAGCAATCTATACAAAAAGGGAAAGAAAAGCAAGCAAGAAAACACCAGCAATGACTTTTCTAATTCAATCAGAGAGAGACCTTCAGCTAACTTTGCAATTCAATCAAAGACGTAGGGTAGGGTGAGAATGAATTCAGGCCAGAGAGTTTGAATTTCAGTGCAATTTCTGTGGACCCTCAAACTATTGGAGTCGATAATTTGCACCCTAAATTGCTAAAAATTGTTGCCAAGGTAAACGTTTAGAATGTGAATTATCACATCCAAATTGCTCAAAATAAAAGTTTAGATTGTGAACCACAAGTTCGAAATATGGGGAAAATAAGATTAATTCTGGTTTGTAAGAGCTCAATTTGGACAATTTATCAAGCACTGTGTTTGCTCCCTGTCTATTTCTCAAAGGTCTGCCCAATATCAGAAAACACATTAAATCTTTACCACCAAGGTTGTTGGTCTGCATTTACTCTAAATGCCACGTCCATTCCAGTACTCTTCCTCTATCTAAATGCAAGCTGTGCATTTTCCTCATGTTGTTGTTGATGTTTTTATTTTTCTTAGTTTATCCAGCAAGATTTTATGTAGACAACATTAATATTCGGAACTTAACCAGATTAGTTACAATTTTACTGCAATTGATTAAGACTGATACATGTTTTTGATGGGATGTGGTTCCTTAATCAGTTGGATGCCCATATCCTTGATCTGGAAATGAACCAAAGGGCTTATGACTTACCACTCTTAGTTCTGCCATTGACACTTACAGGCAAAAGTGATATTTAACTTTATCAAACTTGTGAACTAATTAAGAATACCAGCAGTAATAATTTGGTTACTTAGTTTACTAATTTTAGAATCTGTTGAAATTCAAAAGGCCAAAAATTAGTAAGTACTTATCATGAAACGTTTAATAGAACTGAAACCTATTGACCATAATAGTCTATTGGAGTCATTATTAACCTTTGACTGGTTTTAGTAGATGTCAAGATTTTACCTAATTTTTTGAATTTAAAATGAAATACTAAGAGCTCTCCTGGTAGTCCGATTGGTTCCGTAACCTAGTAGTTATCAGCAGGTCTCGTGATCGATTCTTATGTATTGTCTCGCTATGCATTCTTGGGGCAAAGATCTACATTCTTTTAGAGAATTAGTTTGGTCGAAAGGTTGGTGTACCCTTGAGTTAAAAAAAAAAAAATACTGAGAATTTTCACATTCTATTACGGTTCCTGTCGGATTGATCCCAGCTGTCGAGTTGGACTTAAGCGAGCTCGGACAACTGCAGTCGTTTCATGATGTATGGTTTTGTCATCAATTCATGGACCAGCTACCATTTATCATCACATGTAGTTTCATGGCCAAGGATTTCGAGTGTCATCTAGTTACACCTACAAGTTTATAATATTAAGAAAAAAAGGTTACCAAGATTACAAAAATTCTGGCTTTGAGATTACTATAATCCATTCCCAGTGTTTTAATATAAATTAATCTTTCAATCTGATCGTAACCTCATTCTTAGATTTTAGATATAGTCGCCCCCGAAAAGTGAACACTTTCGCAACTTCTTGAAATCTCAGACGTAGACGTTTGCGTCGCATTTGTGATCTTGGAAATTACAGCATCTCTGATACAACTATTATCTTAATATTAATACATATTTATAATAGAAAAAATTGCAAAAACCTCCCCTGAAGTTTCGGACACTAGCACTCACCTCTTATATAGTTTAAGAAATAGCACTGACCTTCTTTGAACTTACTAATTCTGATGCATATTCAACCCAAGCTAGAAAAAAGTGCCATTAAAATATTGTTTTAAGAAATGAGATCAGAAAGTTGTGCCAATGTGCTCTTTGTGCTGCATGCCAAATAATATTGGCAAAGGAATGACAAAATACCACAAAGCAATTAACAATTAATAAATTTCAGGGGGTATAAGTGCAAATCCTTTTACTTCACATAAAACAACTAAAGTATCATGAACTAAGTAACGGCTAGATTTGCAAGTTATTGCAACAGCTTATGAAGAATGAACTTGACACGTAAAACTCTCTATTAGCAATGTGTGTGGTTGTTTGTGAGGGTAAGATAGCTACTTTGATTGAGTTTAGATTGGCAGTTTGAGGTGAAGTGTTGCAGCAAAGAGAATGGCTTCTTCAAGCCATAGGGAAGGATCATAAAACTCCCCAACATCTTTCACAATTAAGAACAAATATTGCAGCTGTTGTCGAAAGGCAACATTGAAGATTTTTTAGAGTGAAAACAACCCCAACTTATATTTTTGTTATGCAACATGGTAGAACTAACAGGTAGTTTAATTAGTTACTTAATTTGTTGACAAGAAACATGTTTCTTTTGCAAAATTCGTTCATTAGGTTTCTCCAAATAATTAGGATATAAAGGCAAATTCCCATAATCTTTTGTCAGCAATAGGCCCCAATTTCCTCTTAGGGCAGCCTTGTGTTATTTCTTAAACCACAGGGGAGGTAAGTGCTAGTATCAAAAACCTCCTCAGGGGAGGTTTCTGCAATTATCCCTTTATAATGTTGATACAGCAGATTAGCACTGCTCAGCTGTTACCATTCAAAAGTTCAAACTACTACAACACATTCGACTTTAAGCTGTTTTTGTGAAACTCGAATTTATGTTTGCTGTTGATGGCTTGATGTGGACTGATTTCTCAAATGGAAACCGCGGAAATTCTTATCATGGATTTAATGTAGAAATTCAACGTATTTAACGTTATCTGAAGTAAAATGTTAAAGAATTTAGTGGGATAAGCTCTTAGGGAAAGTCTTTCATTTTTCTTTTTTTTTTTTGGGAAAAGGGGGAGGGGGGGGGGGGGGATAACAAATTTAGACAGTAATGTTTTCCTAGAAGATAAAATAAATGATAGTAAATCGCCAGCTTATATAACCCCAAGTGTATTAATTGTGGCCTCCAAGTTTAGGATTCTCCTCTTCTTTTTTTTTTTGTTTATTCTTTTCCTAGGAAGGAACCTCAAATTTCGTGTTATTGAGTTTGGATTATCCTTCTCTGTTTTTTTGACCTTTTCAGGTGAACAAATTCAGACGTACGTATATCAATCGGGTCGGCAAAACAACAAAATTCGCGGCCGAATAAATTCAAGAGAGACAAGAAAAAGTACCAATTCAGAGGAAGGACCCATAACCGCCTTCGGTATCCTTATATTCATGTAAAAATTTGTTCTTTATTTTTTTCTGAAATAAGTGCAAGTAATAAATGATTTCTCTGATGTCATCTAGTATTGAAAATGTGAAAAATTCCAATAATGACTTAGGAACATGAACAACTACTTTGAATAGAATAACGGAGGAATATTTACAAAAAAAATAAAAATAAAAAATTATTGCATTAACCATATTACCTTGCACTTCTCATATTTGTGTGAAAATAGAAGTAGACTTTTTTTTTCTTTATGAGATAGAGGGAATAGACCAGTTCGTTGTTTTACCTTTGTATGTATATTTAAGCTGGATTTACGTGCTTTTTTTGTCCATTAAATAATGAGTACCCCTTTCAACATCAAAGGCAACCAATTTTTTATGCACTTTTATTGTAGGCATAAAATCTTAGTTAAGGGGCATCAAATTTTTTTACCAACTTGACTCAACAATCATTGGTGTTATATTACTTGTTTCCACCAATTTTATGCCCTGTGACAATATATAGCAATTGAAATAGATAATTGGTTTAGTGGAAACTGAAAATTGAGGCTCTTGTTTTGCATTCGATTACTGTGATACAGACTAGGACCAAATTTAATTTCTTTATTTTTTTTTCTTTTTCCGACTGAACTGAATTTCGCAAATAATTTATGGACCAGCCTTCATATCTTTTCTACGCGGGATGCAGTATTGAAAGAATAGATTTTGTGTGTGTGTGTGCATTTTTTCTAAGATTTTTAAAATTATAGGTGTCGTTTTGTCAACATTTTGTGTCTGCTACTAATGCTGTGTATCGTGGTGCTGTTGGATCAATGGATTGAGTGATGAAATAGCTTGGAGGAGCGGTTATGCAAAGTCCAAATCTTTTTCCAAATTTGCTTAGTAAGCTGTCCCTAGCTGTGATTGTTCAAGATGTTTGCCATGCAGTGCACAATTGGAGAAAAATGGTTAAGGACAAGAAAAAGTGGGAGCTAAGCCTCAATTGGGCATTTGATCAATCTAGTTTTTACTCTAGATCTGGAGAAAAGTGGCTAAGGCAAAGAAAAATAGGGAGCTAAGCCTCAGTTGGAGATTTGATCATTCCATTTTTTTTCACTCTAGATCTGTAACATGCACAAAATTCTGGTTTTCTGATGAAATAAAATTTTGAGCTTTTAGAAAAAAAAATTCCATCTCTTTATAAATGTCTTTGAATAACTTGTTTCAGCTGTTTATGATGAGTTACCACGACGGACTTGGATCCCCGCAATGCAACCTAGTTAATAAATTTGACAATCGAGGTCGTTCTAGATTCTAGTCGAGTTCGAATTGAACTCAGTCATTAATTTAAAATTCAACTAAATTGTCAATACGCGTTTGACTAGGTCGAGGTTAATAAATTTTACGGTCGAGAACGTTCTAATCGAGTTCGAATTGATCTCGACCATTAATTTAAAATTCAAATGAATTGTCAATTCATACTTGACTAGGTCGAAAGTCCTTTGTGGTCGCGCTCGGAACTTCAAAGGATCCAGCTGGACATGCCACACCAGTCGCATAAAGAAGAAAAAGCTAAAAAAATCTTAAATTAACCGTCCATTGTTTCTCTATTATTAGAATACTTATAGTTTCTATGGAGAATTTTGAACGATATTTTTATTAGCTTTTACCGCTGTTAGATACGTGAATTAGGCCTTGGAATGTGCTTGCTCCTCTCCTGCTAAACTTTTACAACCCCAGAAAACGAAAAAAAAAAAAGTTTTTCAAGTGTTTGAAAGAAATCTTTTTTCTGCGTCGAAACCATCCAAATTATTTTAAAAGTAGGAAAAAGAAAAGCACTGCATTAATTGTGCTGACCCATTTTTTGGTTTTTACTCCCCGGAACTTAGGCGTATCTAATGTTTCGTGCCGGATCCAACAGAGATGAACAACCGTTACGAGCTCTAATGACATAGATTTTTCGATCTGTTTTGATGTTAAATTTCAATCTAAACCTTAAAAGTTAAAATGCAGAAATTTGCTCGGCCAATCTGATTAATCTTTTGGCATCAAATTCGATAAATTTAAACTGCTCCCTGATAAAGTTTCAGAGAGTTATCTTTCTTTCTAAACTGTAAAGGGATACAACTAGTATAGATGCAATAACCCCAACAACATGGTGACTGGTACGCAATCGATATATAAAGAGAAATTTCAGACAATATTTGTTCTCTTTATAAGTTTGCAAAATCTTGAAGTTGTCAGCCAATTTCTATGCTTGGGGGCTACCCTGAACGCTAGCCTTGATCCTCTGAATGGTAGGGATATCAGTTTTGAATGACCAAGCCAAGATTCTGTCCTCAATATCGGTTTGGAACAAATTGGAAGGAATGGACACAAGGCCAGGATTTGCACTTCCAAAGGCAGAAACAGAAATGGCAGGAACATCAGGTGCATAATTGAACTGATAATGCACGAGTCCCTTAGGAAACACATACATGTCACCAGCATTTAGTGTTTGATTGAAGAGCTTATTTGTTGAATCTATAAATCCCACTTCCAAATAGCCAGAAATGAGCAGAAGGAGCTCGGTCGCGCGCGGATGGCTGTGTGGAGGGTTGACAGCACCTCCAGGCATTCGCAAGACGGCTAAGGAAACACCTTGGCCATCCAGGGCAGGGAAGCTAGTTTTGTCAGCAAAGAGAAAATTCAGGGCCGTCGGTGGCTGTGCTCCTACAAGTGATCTTGCAGCAGTATACGTGAAAAATGTAGCATCCACATTTGATACATTTGGTGGAAGATTAAAATCTGTCAAGATATCAGCATCACTAGCCATTGCCATTGGAGGAAAAATGGCAAGCAAATTGAGCATCAGTGTTAAGAATAAGTTGGTAGATGGCCTTAGGGCCATGATGGCAGAAAAGGATTGTTTGACTTGATGAAATAAGTTGAGCATAGTATAGACTATAGAGATTGGGTGCCCGGCTTTATTTATAGTACTTGGGTAACAGGAAATCATTTAAAAATGAAGAAAAAAAAACATCTTTACAGGTAAATTCCAATTTGTATTCAGACTATGTTGTTATTATTGCAACGATTAATAATGTCAATAGAGTGGTTTCTGACAGATATTTAAATATTTTCCATTTTTGACAGGGGTTTGACATTTTCTTTATTTTTTTTTTTAAAAAATTATTTTAAAGAGGTGGGAAGTTTGACATTGATTTGCAAAAGGAAGTTTGACACTCTAATGCTGTTCTTAGCAATGTCGTTAAACTCGGACCGAGTAGCGATTCGGCTAAACTATTGGGTCGGGGGTCAACTGGTTCGATCGGTCGGACCGTTCTCAAAAATTCGCTGACGTCAGCATGATATTATAATTATTATATATTTTTTTAAGTTTTAGAAATATTGAAATTAAGTTCTTGGTTATATTTGGCCAATCATGAAAAATGTTCCAAAAATATTAGACTTGCAATCAAATATACACCTAACAATTATATATAAAAATGTAAATTCATGGTTAAAATATGTCCATTCTCCAAAATTACTTGAAAAAACTAAATTAAAACAAATTAATGCAAGTTGGAATCACTGATGCTAAATTAATAAGATCATAATGATGAAAACATTTTGATTTAAAGATTATTTAGAAAAGCGAGTGATTTTGATATTTACACTAAATGGATGACGTTTTCTTATTTCTATTAATAAATGAAAGTGTACAATTTAGATAATTCAAATTATGTTTGGGGAAAAGAAGAAAGAAATTTTTGAGAACCAGGTTAACAAATTGAATTGGGTCACTAATTAAGCCGATTTTTTATGGTTTTAATTGATTTTTTACAAAAGTGGTTTTATACTACATACTAGTTCGAAAGAAGGCCGGTTCACGATCAGATTGGTCTAACAAATTGAATCGGGTCACTAATTAAGCCGGTTTTTTATGGTTTTAATTGATTTTTTACAAAAGTGGTTTTATACTACATACTAGTTCGAAAGAAGGCCGGTTCACGATCAGATTGGTCTAACAAATTGAATCGAGTCACTAATTAAGCCGGTTTTTTATGGTTTTAATTGATTTTTTACAAAAGCGATTTTATACTACATACTAGTTCGAAAGAAGGCCGGTTCACGATTAGATTGATCGAACCGGTCGATCCAATTCGGGTCTAACAACATTGGTTCTTAGTGCTTGCATGCTACATGGTTAATGGAAGATGTTAGAGATTTTGCACTCAAGACTTCAGAAAATTGTCAAAAGCTTCATTTGGAAACTAGTAAATCACTTTCTTGATGTTGGACCGGGAATTTTACAATTTTGGCGTTTGACTATGACAAATAATTGGTCTATCCCTTATTATTGTATCTTTTTTATAAGTGGAAGATTTTTAATTCAAAATCTTTTATTTACAATCTCTCGTACTTTACTATCTAATCCAACTATCCCTTTATTACTGTAGTTACTAACTGTTTGCTCGGTAAACAAGTATTAAACCGGAGTAGTTTCGAGCTTACTACACTTTACCTTCACCTGGTACTGGATTCTTTTGTAAAAAGATTTCTAAGCACGAGTAGTTTTATTTATTTACAAATGGATTTCTTAGTGGGAAAAGATCTATACACGTATAGTATGATTTGTTTTAAAGATTTTTTAACCGAATGCCTCGGAGACATTTGGCAAGACATTTAAATTACACTTAACATGGTACCATATGAATGCATATAATCACATTTATTGGTTCTGCCACACTTAGATATATTTCCAAATTAGTTTCACTATTACCAATTGAGTGCCTCGAGGGCACTCATTATTTTTCCAAATTAGTTTCATTCTTAGAGGGCACTCATTAACCAAATGCTTATTTTAACATGGATTTTTTCTAGTAGTTGCCGTTGGAGCACTTATTAACCTACTTAACATTCACCAAACCTATAATATATATACACATACTAACAATTATTACCATTCCTTACATTTATATACTTTCTTATTTATTCTTACCTACTCTCCCTTGTATTTATTTACTTTCCCTAATTAATATTACATTTAAAAAAGATGACACCTGAAATATATTTTAATTTAATCTCACCTACCCTCTCTTGTATTAATTTACTTTCCCTAATTAATATTACATTTTAAAAAATATGACACATGAAATATATCTTAACGGTTGCCCATAGGGTTAGATAGACCCTTTAACATAAGCGATATTTACATTCCAAAAATACTAACTCGTAGCATTCTGCTTTAGCATTTCTTTTGCGTTCACAAGATGAAATGCAAAGATTTATTTTAAAGTGCAAATATTATTTACCTATTTTATTCTTGTATAACTGATACTAATATCACAAGTCCTAGTCAAAATGTTCTATATATACTAGCAATTGGGGTGGGTTGGGCGGGTTGATATTGAATTTTCATGTAAATAGTTTATACCCAACCCGTTCAACTTTAGAATAGATTGATTTTGGACTGTGTCATCTCAAATTCATGACTCAAATATGACCCAACTACATTGTGATACATAAACACTCTTATACATTTACACATATGAAAAGATTTTTTTCCACATACATAAATAATTTTCACACACTAACACACTTTCACATACACAAACCCACACTCACTTTTTAAACTCCTTGGAAGCACATCATAAATAGAATAATATTTTATATTGCTTGTATTGTGAATTTTAGACAATAAATTGTACATTAAATAGATTAACTAAAAAAAATTGTTTACTTTATACTTTTTAATACCACTAATTGATTGAAATTTATTTTTGTCACAACTTATTTAACACTTTTACTATTCATATATGCTCTATTGTAAGTTGTAATATTATGTGTATTTAAATTATTGAATGCTAGATTATATTATGCTCGAAAATGTAATTAAGAGACGTATAATTTGTTGTATTATAATATTAATGAGGAATTATTAGCAATAAAATAAAACAAGTTAGAGAAAAGTAAAAGAATGCAATTAAAATAAATTTAAAATTCTATTCTAGGTATACAAAATATTAACGGATAGAAGTAAGTAGCAATTGGAGAACAACAATAAAAAAAAAAGAGGATAAAAGGGAGGGAGGAAAACAACATACTCTTAAAAGGCATAATAAATTATTATAAATGTTGAGCAAGTTTAACTATTATTGTAAAGGTAAAATAAGCATGAGTTTTTATTGCAAGTTTCTTTTTTCTTTTAAATAAAATTTTGATTGAAAAACTATATATGAGAATTTTGAATACAAATTGGTCAATAAATTGTTAACACATATCTAAATATAAGTGGTCGGACAAATGTGTATTGAATCTTGTGTTTATTGTTTTGAATTATTTTTAAACAAGTTGAATATTGGGTGCTCAAATAAATAATCAAATCCACCTAGTAAATAAGTTGACTTGTTTTTATCCAATCCAACAAAATCTATAATCCAACTGAGCCAATCTATCCTTTAAAATTAATGGACAAGTTGGATGGGTTATTGGATTTTGGACTTTTTTTACAACTCTAGGTGTTGTTTCAAAAATAAATAAATAAATAAAAAGAGAGAGTATATACCCTATAGCGTGCGGACTTTGGAGTCCCCTTCCTACGCGAGCTACAAGAGACCCGATCCGGTACTCGTGTTTGGAGCGGTTCATTTTAGTAGAGTTTGAGTATTATTCAGTTCAGTAGTATCGTATTTCCTTCACTGGTTTGAGAAAAAGAAGAAGCCACGGTAGAAACGGTGTCGCTTTAAGGGATATTGGAGTCTGTAGCTGAGAAAGGAGAGAGAAAGAGAGAGCAGGCCATGGCGTCAAATGCAGCGGTGCCGTTCTGGAGGGCAGCCGGGATGACATACATCACCTATTCGAATTTGTGCGCGAATTTGGTCAGGAATTGCCTCAAGGAGCCCCGTAGGACCGAAGCTCTGTCTCGAGAGAAGGTCCATTTCTCAGTTTCCAAATGGGTGGATGGCAAGCCTGAGAAGCCCAGTAATTTTTCCAATCCCATGGCTCTTTTTTCATTTTTGTCTCTTTTTCAGTTATTAATTTCACAGGATGCTTTGGATCTAGGGTTTCCTGTGCGGGTCGATGTTGGTTATTTTTCGTTGAATCAAATGTTACTGTGGTCCGTATCTGTTATTTTCGTTTTTATTTTGGTTCTTTTTGGGGTCAAGTTTGATAATTTAGTGGGTTTTTGGTATAATTAGATAATTTAATGGATGATAGGTGGGTTTTTTGGGATAATTGGAGACGGGCTTTTAAATTTAGGGGTTTTTTTAAGGTTTTCTTCGCGGATAAGGATGTTGATTCTGGTGATAATATGCTGAGTCACCCCCATTTTGGAAATTCAAGCTCACCTTGTAGCAATTGCAGGGCATAAGCGACTGTGAGATTTGTTCTAGTTTGTTTTTAAATTGGTCTAATTGCACAAAGGTGCGAACTTTACATGAGAATTTGATTCTAGCTTGTGTTTGATTGGTCTAATTGAGAACAACTCACACTTGATATGTATGCATTGTTCTAAACACTAGTAGGATTACTGGTCAGCATGATGCTTTAAGCAAATGAAATACAGATCATAAGAGCTTCTCTCTTCTTATTTTAAGTGTTTAGCATTTTTTTTTTATCTTTAAGCTATATGTGAAGAGCAAGAAAGAAGTTGAAACGATGTCTTTTTTGTGGTCCTTGTGCCAGAATCATGCATCTTGAGACGTACAACTGAAAGGCTGGACGACTTTGTGGCTCCTTGGCAATCCTAGGATGCATAATCTTGTCTCCATATGTTTGAATTTCAGATTATCAACATTCTTTTTCAACTGTAGCAAGTTCCTATTCCTGATTTTCGATATTTTTAAGGCTTGACGAAACTTACATTTATTTCTGGTTCATGATGTCACTTCGTATAATCCATAACACTCTTGCACAAGTAGTTTATACTTGATGAAGGATTTGAATGCTAGGTGTTATGTGGTATGCCAGCAGTGTGTGTTTTGTGTGATGATTGGACATTCCTTTTGGTTCAGCTGCAATGAATTCATTGCATTGCAATTATTGATGTCATTGTGCATTTAAGTCGCCATTATCTTTTCAGTCTTATGTTTCTCTTTACAGGACATAATTCTTCCGTTGCCTAACTCAATTATTCATTTGTCTATCAGCCATCCGCTCGGATACTCCGGAAGAATGACCTTGAAGTTGCAGTACCAACCAAGTCTTCGATGAAAACATTTTTGCTGGAAATTTGTTGTTTAACTTGTCACTTGGATCTTTATTTCTGGGTCTATGGTGACCTTGGATTTAGAATGTTTGTTTAATGGGCTTTGCATGAAGATGGCTTTGCATGAAGATTGCCCCATAATAATCTTTCTGCTATGACTTGATCTTATGTGGTGCTGGTGTTTTAATGGAACGCATATTGTCAATGTTGATGACTTCTGAAACTCTTTCCTTTTAGGAATTCTGTGTTTTCCTTATTGTCATGATGGTTTTTGGGCTGTTTTCTGTGAACATGAAAGCAGCCTTTAATTCCCCCCCTCCACCCCTTTCCACCCCAACTATCAAGCACAGGAATTGGACCCTGAACCTGGCAGTGGAGGAAGGCTCTTACAGCCCTTAATAGTTATTCGCAAGTTTCTCCTCCTTTCAGTGATGGTTGTTGCTGAAATGGATTGTCTTCTTCTCCTATTGTTCCCTTTGTGTTAATGACTAGTGATCTTTTTATTCTTTTTTGGGATTGTCCATTTTCTTCTTTGGTCATGATGGTGTGAGGCTGTGGGCTGTGATTATGTGACATAAAAGCTGCCCTTAATGGTTGCTTGCCAGTTTCTCCAGTGATGTTTGTTGCTGAAATTGGATTTGTCTGCTTCTCCTGTTGCCCCCCTTGTGTTAAATTTGCGTCCCAATTGCTGGGTTGAAAAGACGGGGAGACAGACATTTGATTGTTGAATATATTCTGTTCTATAGATAGTGATTTAATCATCATCTTTTGATCAGTTTCATTGACATTTTTACTCCTTCGCCTTTGGGTAGATGTGCTACTTGTATCATTCTATTCTCGGGGCCAGTATTCTGTATGCGGCAGTGGGTGGACGCTGTGTCTGTGTGTGTTAATCCTCGTAACTCATATATAGAACTTTAATGAACGAATGGAATGTGTTCGTCCTAGCTGCGTAAATTCCTATAAATTTGGTTAAAAGTGATGGAACAAAATGCATTTTACTCGTAGAGTTATGCTACTAGTATATGTTTGTCGTACTTTGGAAGGTTATGACCTCCAAACGGCAGAGTGAAAGAATTTCCTTTGTTTCGAGACACCCCCATAATCCGTTGATTCCATGTTGCAGCTTCTTGTCAAAATACTAACAGGCTGAAGTACAGTCCTTGTCAGAGGCAGATCTCGAATTCTTCAATCCATTGATTCCATTCTTTGTTGCAACTTCTTGTCAAAATATTGAGACTGAATTACTGTCCTTGTCCAAGGCAGATGTCGCCTCACATTTACCCGGATGAGCTTGACACTCGCCAGATGGACAACCCCTAAATTTCCTCATCTTCTTAAGAAACTACCATTTGACCATATGCAGTAGAAAAGCGCTTTTTAAAGCATACCTGATCAACTTGCCCTAAAGAATATGCTCCTGCATATGATTTACCCGAGTGTAATGAGTTATGATTTATAAAACCTTAAACTTCAAAATTTTGCAACCTAACAGGGTGGTAATTGAGCATCCCTTTTGCTTTTAAAAGCCAAAAGTGAGTTCCTAATGAGGCCAAGGCATAAATAAGTAAATTTGGTTTTTTTTATTTCACTTAGCTTTTCCTTCAAGGGAGCAGAATGCTCTACTTAGTTTTGCATGACTTGAGCTTCCTTGATTTTGTGTTTGTGAAAACTGAGCACATTGGAAGCTCCAAGAGATTAAATCCTAAGCCTCTAACCATACAGATGGACATTATTGAAAGTTCTTCTTGCTTTGTCATCTAAAAGATGGAATACGTGGCTAAAGAATGGGTGTAGGAGCAATCCATGCAATATTTGATCAGAAAATTTTTTATCCCCTATGGATGTGCTACCAGAAAAGCTACACAAAACAAGAAAAAGATAAATGGTACGGGTACCCAATTTTCAGATTGAAATTTGGAGGACACGGAGTCCTTAAATGTATAAATTAAGACATGGAGGTGGAAAATATGCAAGTTTCCAGAATCTGAGCTTCAGTGCTGCAAGCATTGTTAACTAACCTCGAAACATACACATCGTTATTTGACTAGACTAAACTACCTAAAAACACAAAAAAAAAAGGGGGGAATTCAGTAGTGTTTGGATTGTAAGTTATTTGAAATATTTTTACTGTAGCACTTTTTGTGATGTGATGTATGTGAGATAAAAAAGTAATTGAGAAGATAAAAAGGTGTATTGAAAATTGTAATGGTGATGTCAGCAAATATATTTGGCCAAATAATTGGCTGTCCAAACACAAACTACAGAGAGTCCAAACTCAAGCATTAGATGGGGCGAAAAAGGCAGAGTATAATATCATATGCACCCAAGGAAGAAGAGCCCTTTGGATATTCTTTCATCTCTTCTTTTGGCAATTGAAAGCCTTGGCTGTTTTCGCTTTCATGTGGTGGTGTAATACATTTATCTGTAGAAAATTTCGCTATAATGGTCATGTTTTATCATTTCCTGAAAAGCTGAGGCACAGTAAGAGTGTCACATTTTTGTTTGTTTTTGAGTTTTGTGGTTATATATGCCATCTTTCTTCATTTGTTTTAGACAATAAATTTTCAACTTTATTAATAAAGTTTCTTTATTTCTTTTGTGGTTATGCCTATCTTGTTTGTTCTTGGGTATTAATAAATTCTTACTTACCAAAAAAAAAAAAAGTTTGCATTCACTCATGCCAACTACTCACCATTTCTTTTGATTTCTGTTGTAATAGAAAATTGCTTCATTTATCAAAACTAAACACTGTTCAAAATGAAAGATAAGTTCAACTTGGACACATGAAAAAATCTTCAAGATTTTGGAAGCTTAATGCATATAATGAATATATAAGTTTCATTTTAAATTCATTTTTGGGTTTATTTTATAAAGAAATTGTACAATGTCTTATTTCCCATGCAGGAAGGAAAAGGAGAAAATTCGAAATGGTCCACACGAAAATTGGTTGCCGGTCCTATGCTGCTACTTTTCCAGGCTTACCCGGGCCGGCCGTTTGGTTTCTCTCTATTAATTCTTTCAAATTATTTGACGACTCTATTTCATTGGCTTTCTACATTACTAGAAGCTACATCACTTCTTCTGCATTGAAGAAGCAACCTATGCCATATATCTTTCTCCATTCTTCACATCTATGATATATAGATAGGGTGTCTTCAATTCAACTAAGGTAGCTGGCCATAGGGTGGCTATGAATTTAAAGTTGGACATACTACTGATTTGACCAAGCTAAATAAGAAGGAATTAGGACAGGCTAGGGTTCAAAGCAAACTTGTAGTAATAGATAACAATAAGAATAACAAGAAAAATACTCCCTTTCGTCTCAAATTATTTGTCGCATTTCGGATTTCAAATTTTTAAGAATAGTAACCTGATAGCGATGTTAGTGAACTTATTTTTCAAGTCGCCCTCTGAAATATAAATAAAGATGGGGATAACATTAATTGAAAATAAAGATAAAAAGTAACTTTAATTTTAGTAAGATGACAAATATTTTTGAATATTTCAAAATATATTAATGTATGATACTTTCAGTGGATAGAAGGAGTAGATTATTCTTCGTCCTGCTCAGTTCTGCAATGATCCAAACAGTTGGGAATGGATGATTTGGAGAGAAAAGAAGGGGAAAGAAGAGAAAGTGAGCATTTCCTTCGTTTGTTAGTTTTTATTAGGAAAGAAAAGAAGAGAAATTGAAGGATTTAAAAGGATAAATAGTAAGTAAAAGTTTTCCTCCCAAATTGGAGAGAAATGGAGAGAAAGTTGGAGGAAGCTTATAAAAGTTCTTTAAATTAAATACCTATTTTATCCTTAAAAATGTCTTGAACAAATATTTAATGACTTTTATATCCAAAATTATTTCACTAGTTCTCAAAACTCCCAAACAACACAACAATCCCTTCTCTTCTCTCATAACTTAAGTTTTCCCTTCTTCTCTTTTCTATCCAAAACTCCCAAACTTAGCGTTAGTGTAGGAGCTAGGGTAAAGTGAGAAATGGTTCTGCCCTTTATTGAACCTTGACAATGGAAGCTCTACTACATTTTTTCTCCCATAGTTTTTTCTCAAAGGCCACTTAATGGTTTAGCTACTACTAGTGATTTTTAAATGTTGTTCTCAGTTTGAGCTTCAATTGAAAAAAAAAAAAAAAGATAATTAAACTATTTGGCTTGTTTATGCTGGATTAATTGTTTGACTACGACTGTGAAGACGAAAATCAAATTAATGCTGATGTTGTTGTTTTTCTAAAAGCTCGGCCTACGCGGGAGTCTCCAACAATTTTAGACTTGTAGCAATGCTAAAAGCTATAGACTTTGAATACTAATTTGTTGGAATTCAAAGTATGAACTAAGAAACAACATTTATCCTATAAAAAAATAGGTCATCTTTTTATTCATCAATTTTCCTTTTATAGAGGTAGAATAACAAACCAATCACAAATATTTCCCGACAAATCTCAACAAAAAAAAATACTTGTTAACAACTCAACATCATCATCTGATAAATCTCCTAAACAATTTCAACAAAATTTTGAAAATTCCTACAAATGAGAAATAACCAAATACTGAAAATGTAGAAAAACTCCTAATAACTAGAGATTTATTCAACAAGTACTTTATTTATTCTAGTGCTAGAAAATTCAGAAAAAAATTTGTAGAGAAGTTGCATATTCTAACAATATTCCTCTTTGTTACTTATATTGCAGATTTTCAATTGTCTTATCAAACTCTCAAATCTTGTTTTGGACAAGACTTTTGGAAAATATCTGCAACCTGAAAAACTCTCAATTAGCCTTGCAACAAGCTTTTTCTTTCGACTTTTTGTACAAGCTGATGATTAGCTTTACACCAAAATACTTCTGTTGGCATCAAACTCCAAAATAAAAGATGGTTTCTTTGACGTATCTAAATAACATTTTCATAAGTTCAAAGTGGAATATCCTTTTATAATATTTGAATCTAAACAGAAAATGTAAAACACATAAATAATTATTATGAAATTCCCAAAATTTCCGCATGGCTCTTCATAAACCTTGTTATCATCGTCATCTTTACACTTTTCTTCAATTGTCACAATATAGTCTAAATTCTTTGAGGATTTTTCAATACCTGTAGATAAAAAAAATCACAATTATATTCTTGATAAATATTAGGAATTAGTTTGATACCTTTGGACTTATCAATAATCACCTCCTAAATTTTTCAAGATCTAAATTCTCAATTTCAACATACTCCACTTTAGAATTGTCAAAATCCAGCCAATTCAAAGTGAAATTTCTTTCTTTTATATTAATTAAGAACAATTCATTCTCAACCAAATCATAAATAACATAAGCCATTATTCTTGTGAAAATGATATCAAAAAATGATGTATGAATGCCGGCCTTCAATTTTTGTCTAACTGCAACTCCATGATCTCTAATTTGTGTATCTATCGGACCTTCAAATAGTGCTAGAACGTAATTCCTCTTTAGCAGATCCCAAAGATCATTGATTACCATATAGTTTCAAAATTTTATGACCCAAATTTGGCAAATTTCACTACTAAGTTAGAGCATTAGACACAAAAATTTCTCCCACCATTTTGGTTTTAACTATAAAAGATCCGCACCATATATGCCCTTCACAAAATATCACGAACCTTTAAGATAAAGGCTCTTAATACCGCTTTGAAGATTTTGACTACCAATTTGTTGGAATTTAGGGCATAAACTAAGAAACAACACTTCAACTGTTAATGCTACAAAAAATTGGCTATCTTTTTCATTCACCAACTTTCTCTTCTATAGAGGTAAAGTAGCAAACCAACCACAGATATCTCCTAGCAAATTTCAACCAAAACATATTTGTGAAATTTTGAAAATTTCGACAAACTAAAAATAACCAAATACTAAAAATGTGGAATGACTCCGAACAACTAGACTTATTCGACAATTATTTTATTTATCCTAGTGCTACAAAATTTAGAAAAATCTGTAGAGAAGTCACAAATTCTAGCCCTGAAATTGTGCAGAAGGTGTATAGGCTTGCTGGAAACCTAGATTTAGCTACAATACAATTTTAGAGGAAATGGAAATGTCAGTCAAGCTGTGAAAATTAATCTGGCATACGGGCTTGCTAGAAACCTAGTTTTAGCTGTAGCACAATTTTAGAGGAAATGGAAATCTCAGTCAAGCAGTGAACATTAATTCCACCATAGGGCAGTCTGCGCTTATGGACTTATAAATTGATGGCCAAGTGTTGTTGTGTCCCTGTAAGTGCAACCCATATCAACTTGCTAATACCATCACTTGTAACCTGCTCACAATGGTCTCGTTTTCATTCAAGTTTACTCTGCTAAGCCTTCTGGCTATCTTCGCCAATTCTTGGATGGCCATAGCACGAGATCCGGATACTTTAACAGATTTCATAGTGCCATCAAATCTGACTGGAAGTAAGATCACCGGTGACTTCTTTACCTACCATCTTAACACAACTGGAAACGGAGGTCCAGACGCACGAGAAACCGATGTCACAATGGATGAGTTCCCAGCTCTTAATGGCCAAGGTGTTTCACTTGCTGTTTATACTTTCCCTCCACGTAGCGCATATCCAACTCATATTCATCCTCGTGCTTCTGAGCTATTTCTTGTCACCAAAGGCAAGGTTGAGGTTGGTCTTGTGGATACCGCTAACAAGCTCTACACAAAACCCCTTCAAGCTGGGGATGTGTTTCTGTTCCCAAAGGGACTAGTACACTATCAGTACAATGCTCTTGCTGGAGCATCAGCGTCAGCTGTTTCTTTCTTTGGTAGTGCCAGTCCTGGAGAAGTTTCACTTCCTACAACTTTGTTTGCAACTGGTATTGATGATGCAATTCTCGCAAAGATATTCAAGACTGATGTTCCTACCATTCAGAAACTCAAGAGTGGTCTTGCAACACCCAGGTTTTAGCTTAACTCGATGCTGAATTTGATCCTTGCAGCCCCTTAGTACTAAAATATAGTAAATAAATTCCCAATATAAATGTTGGGATCCTGTCATATCTCATAGGTCAGATCCTATGCGTAAGAATTTGTCATGAATTTGACTACAACACGACTGTTTTTAATCTCCCAATATGAATGTCTCCAATATTTATTATTAAAGGTCTAATGGTCCCATAATCAAGGAACCGAAGCATTCGGGTTCAATCAAGAACTCAAAATAGACCCTCAAGAAAAGGTAATATAAACGCACTGCCGCTAGTTTATGATAAAAGCGCACGGTATTAAAGGTTCCAATGAGCTAGCTAAAGAAAATGGTGGTCACCAATGCAACTCTTGATGTATATTTCCTTAATCGGATATCTTGGATGAAGCAAAACAATTTATAAACAAGTACATACGAGGTTGCATGCATATGCAAGCCAGAAAAGAATGTCAGCAGCGTATCTTTTTTGAACTGGGATTACATAAACGGTTACATTCTATTATCTTACGCTACAAAATGTTTTATTTTCAATGAACCCCCAAATTTGGAACGTTCCATGAAAGGCCAATTTTAGGTAAAATGGGGCCTTATGCTGATTTTGATCATTGAACGTGTTGCAGTATATATTAGTAGCAATAATCCTATTGACTGGGGATTATGGTCCCTCTTGTGCTGGTAATCCTGCAATTTCCTTGAGAGGTTTCCACATGAACTTCCTCCTGCACCATGTATAGATTAATAAATTAATAGCGAATAAAGATTACAAACGTCCCTATAAAACATTGTGATTTCTTTCTCTTTAAAGGAGATTAAAGCCTTGCTTAAAAAAAAAAATATCTGGAGGTATAAACAGAGCGATTAAGGTGGATTAGTTTACCAGTTTCCACATTCTGCAATCACTCTGACTCTAGGCCTCAAAGTAGGAAGTAATGCAAGAAACTGCAGTTCAGCCTTTGACAAAACCTAGAAGATCCAAGCCAATTAATAACTTTAACTGAAAATTCATCAAATAATTGGAGTCTTAACTATCAAGAGCAAAAGATTTTCTGTTCACCTTTGCTTCAATTATCCAAACCACAAGTCCTTTGGCATTTGGTGGAAGTAACGAGAGCCTATAATCAACTTCTGGTGGGAAATACCACCTAGCAATTGGCTGCTTCCCTACATGCGGCTGCAACATTATTGTATTTCCAAGAATTCCAATTATATTAAAATCTCATCCACACTAAATTAAAATGTCAACAATAAAAAAGAAAAAAGAAGAGGAAATTGTAAACTAAAACAAGGGTCAAGACTATAAGTTTTGCCCTTTTTGGGACTCAAGCTAACAATACATTTTCTTTTCAACCAATCAGTGTTAAATTAAAAAAGAAAAAAGGGCTTACCGGACAAACAGGGTGAAATTTAGTGAGAGTGGTCTCAGGATCACCAAGTCCACGAGCGGTGAGGTCCAAGAAATAATAGCCTTGATATCTTAGCCTGTTGAGGTAGCGACCCTCATAGCCACCCTCATGGGGAGAGTAGATAGCTAAGGCTTTGTGCTCTTCAACATCTGATAACCATTGGCCTAAATCAAACTTGAGAAGATCGCCTCCAATGAAGTCCTCTAGACTAACATTACATGCAACATTTGTCTTCCTACAGTGCCCTCCACCACCTCCAATGCATGTCTGCTTTCCGCTCATATTCAATGTGCTTGTTGTCATGCTGGGGAAAATTAGCCTTTGTTGCTCAGGTGTGGATGAAGGTAGCAGAATTCCATGGTATGAGCAGACTGACCATGCCATTTTTGTACCGAAATGTTTGCTATGTACAATATGGATGTGGCTGAGCGTACTCTATTGTTGAATTCAGAACTATATGGTGGAGAATCAAGATAAGGGACATTTGATTTTGGCACAATTGGACAATATGTAAACTGAGCGTGTCGTGTCACTGGCACCGGTACCACATTTTGCGTAGGAATTTTAATGTAATTTAACAGTGCCCTTTAGATGAGATGAGGTGGAGTTTGTGGTACGCAATTGTGGTGGCCTGCCATTACAATTTAGAACAGCATGTAAAATAGATTTATGCGTTAATTTCGTTTTGGTCCTACGAGGTTCTACAGAATATCATCTTGGCCCTCCAAAGTACTTAAATATCTTAATTTGGTCGCTTCAAGAGTGAAAAAGTCTCAATTTGGTCTTGCAAAGTACTCCCTCCATCCCAAAATTTTTGTCCCACTTTTCATTTTAGAATGTTCTAAGGCGTTTGTCATGTGTAGAAAGTTAAAAACTTTTTTTGGTATTTTTTTCCAGTATTGTTCCTACTTTAAGTCAAATGCATGGTACATTCAAATTTAAAATTTGAAATTTAGGTATAAGATTGAAAAGAAAAATCCAAACATCACAATCAAAATACTGTTGATAAAAAATTAGACTCCCAAAGTGTAACCAAAATTTTGAGACGGAGGGAGTAGCACATAATCTCAATTTGCTCCTTTTATGGATGTCAAGGACGAATTTTGGATTACCGTTTCTTGATCTCGAAGTAACAAGTTGATGTTAATTGAGTAATAAATTTTGTAATTAATATCTGTATGTTGAGCTTATCCACTAGTCTTTTTATTCTTCTTGTTGTGGTCCTTTAACGGGTTTTCCTTAAATAAGATATTTATTTTGATGGATTGAACCTAGAAAAATAATTGTAACTGCAAAAAGAGAACTCTAACAAATTGTAGAAATTGGTCGAAGAAATGTTCGGCTATAGTTTGTTTTGTGCCTGAGAAGAAAAAATTTTCAAACCATAAACTATAGAAGTCGGTCGAAGGCTACAGTTGGCCATATTCTTAATCTGAAATGAAGATTTAATTTTGCAAATTATATCTAATTGTCCCACGATACCACAGCAGAAGCTTTCAAAGGAAATAAGTTGAAAATGTAACAAATGCAAACGTAAGTTAAGAGTTTATTGCTGTTTGTATTGGACAGAAACATTGTTAAAGTACATAATTGAAATACATCATCCATCAATTTTAAAAGGAGAAAAAATCATGAATATTACACATTCTTGAATGAAGAAACCAGATGGAACAATATGAAATTTAGAAATGAAAAAAAAAACACAAAATTTTGCAGGAAGTTTTTTTTTTTTGGAAAAACTTGTCGATTTTGTCATTTCGTATTGACTGCCCTGCATGACGTCCTAATTTGTCCTTGAGTACCTGTGAGGACTTGGACAGCACCCAAATTAATCAAGGCTTGACCAAACTTAGTGGAAAAATCGACCCCCTTTGCTATTGCAGTTACTAAGCCCCTGGTTGATGGATCCTGTGCCAATTCTTGATCAATTTGAAGAACTCCTCTGTGCAACATTATTTGCTGATAATAAGAGTTGTCGACAATTGACGAACTCAAAGGGTTCTGATCAAGATTAGCTGTGTTATCAATTGTTGCATTCTGAGGACATCTCGTTCTCAGGAAAAATAATAGCGATGGGCTCATGGTATTATCAGGTTGACCACTGTTTTGGAAATTGTACAGACGATCTTGGAAGAGGGAACAATGAGCAACTCCCACAGTATGGCCACCTTTATATAAACAAAAAAAAAAAAAAATCAATCAACCTTCTGATACTTTCCATTTCTATTCTGATCAACTTTTAGATTTGTTGCTCGACTCCATATACAAATTTTTTGGGGATAAATTTACACTCATAAGCAGCTTGTGCATTTTTTTAAGGGATAGTGTCAAATTGCTACTATGTTAGTAAAGAAGGTCTTGTTACTAATTAGTAATAGTAGAAGTTTTCATAATTTGCATGTCCAATATATGTGGAGTAGAATTCGCATGCAGTTTGAAATGTGAAGTAATTACCAAGAAGATAAACCATGTCCACTACGCTAAGCCCTTTCTTGGAGAATGCATTGATGGAATTTGAGACTGATATTGAAGGAGCTGGGAGATTCACATTCTTTGCAAGCGAAACTGTCCCGTCTCTCCTTCCAGTTTGTACAATGTATCGCCCTCCTCCACTCTGCATTTACAGGAATTAATTGAGTGATCAATATTGCCCACGTTGAGCTTGGTGAGAGATGATTTCATGCTAAACCAGGTCATGTTACGTGGTAAAGCATCAAATCAGAGAGGGTAAAAGGTAGAGTTCTAATAATATTAGCAATTTTTTTTTTATAAGATCCTGAGCAACACATAATCAGATTGCGACTAAACACTAATACATTATAACTCAACAACATTTCAAACAAACTCACAATTGGTGGAATGAACAATGACGTATCATGAAACGAAATTCACATGTCGCGAAACTTCAACTCGAAACTTCTAATTCTTGTAATCTCAATCTTAATTAAAAGTAAGAGTTTAACGTATTCATGGCACGTAGTTGTACGTGATATCGTAGTTATGCTACATTAATTTGAGCTTCGCTAGGAGTCTAATGGTTCTAGTTAATCTTTTCTAGTTTTGTCTAATTGAGAATTATGCATGGTATGTAACTTTTCAGAAATAGAAAAATTAAAGAGAGAGGGTACGTATATCTATTTACCAGGGATACAGCATCTCTGGTAGCCATTGAAATGATATCAGCACAGGAGACCACACCCGGGCAGATTGCCTCAACAGCTGCCTTTGCCGCATCAATAAGACCATATCCCCTAACACTTAAATTTGGTATTGCAGTTTTCTCGCTGTTGCTTCCATCCAGAAGAAGAGATGCATCACAACCCTTGTAAACAATGTCAGAACGTCAACAATCAACACAATGTTTTCCAAATTGCCAGCATAATTAATGAGAAATTTACCAAAAGATCAAAAATGTAAATAAAGAAGAAGAAACTTCGTACAGTTACGAAACAATCATGGAATTGCATCCTTAGTAGAGCAGGAGTAATTGTAGAATCGCTAGAGAACCATGTTTTGACAACTCCACCAACAACCACCTCAACATCAACCGTACCATTGCATTTTCCTTGGTAGAAACCAACCTTAAGTGGTGGTGAAGCCCCGTAGCATTGGCCGGAGAATGCCACAAAAATGAACCCTAGGACCAGTGCTACAGAGGCAACTTTCGACATTTTTTTCAGCTCTTAGTTTTTCTTTTTTGGTAATTCCTGTTTTTTTTTTTCCCTTTGCGAATTTAGATGCAGATATATGCCATCTATTTAAAGAGTGAGTGAAGGAAATGTAGGTAGGTTGGAATGCATGCCTGGCACAACCATTTCTATGAAGTCAAGAAGGAATCAATTGATTAATTAGTATAATATATAGAACGTGCATTCATGTAAACAGACAACCAGATGGTTAGTTGCACGAAAGTACACGGGATTAGGGAGCATTAACCCATGCTAATATGTTATAATTAAGTAATTCTAGTCGACGAAGTTGAGGAATCATTTGTTTCTGGGACAGGTTTTCCCGGAAGTCATCAATCTGGAGAAATTAGTTTTGTTTAATGATTTAGAGCATTAACCCTTTTTAATATGTTATAAGTAATTCTAGTCAACAAAATTGAGGAATTATTTATTTCTGCAGGGACAGGTTTTCCCGGAAGTCATCAATCTGGAGAAATTGGTTTTGTTTAATGATTTATTGGGACTTAATTATCTTTGCTGAAGAATGATGATCGTGGAGATTCATGGTTCTCTATGCATGGATCCCGTACCCTTGAAGTTGGAAGGACTGTAGGAATTACGCCAGCTAAAGAAGGTTATGTGTAATAAATCATTAAACCGAACATTTAACAAAGATTTGCCTTTACCGTTTTCTCTTTGTTATAAAACTCGACCTATGGGGAGGATTAGATTAGGTGGTTTGAGAGAGAGTGTGTGAATGAAAAGTTTCGAATTCGATTCCTTCTATTTACATTAAAAAAAATCTCAACCTAAGTGTTGGCATGCAACAAAGTACTGGACGAGAGGGCTCCTTATTAAAAAAAAATGGACAAGGGATGGCTGGCATATGGAGATGATGTAGCAAGGCTTGCAAAAATAAGCACCAAGGCAATCTTAAACGTTGATATGGTATTGCGGAATCTGTGGACCTATTATTCAAGTAGTTTACATCAGGTAATCTGGAAAGAAAACTCACTCACTAGTGGGAGTTTTATGTAATCTTTTTAATTTTTTTTATTAGATTTGAGTTTTTTCAAATTTGGTTGTCAAATTTGGAAATTTTTCCCTTTGTACATATTGTGTGGACCTATTATTGACATGTAATGTGCCATAATAAAGTGCGTAACAACAACATTTTTAATCTTGTATTGTTGTTGAATTCACTTAATTATAAAAAGTGCGACATTATCAAATAATAGACACAAATATAAAAATTCATAAAATTAAAGAGGTGGGTTATCCATTAGTTTGTTTGTTTCGCTTATATCGCTTAGTATAGAATTTTGCTTGTTGTTAATCGCGCTCTATCTATCTCCTTTGTGTATATTGTAAAAATATTAGAATGAAGTGGTCTAATTAGCGAAAAGTTAAGTATCATTTTTCAATTTTTTATTCTGTTTCTAGAATAACGAGGATGCCATTTTTCTTTCTTTTTAACCTTCTAGATGAGAAGGATGATGAATTGGCAACAAAGAATAGCATAGTGACAAAAGTACTTTGTTTCTTTTTCCATTTTAGGATTACACAAGTAACTCACATTGGTCGTGGGATGGATACCTAAGAACTGTAACTCCCTACGGACTGCAAATGATTAACAACATACAAATAGTGAGATGAAGATTAATATGTAGTTCAAGTAAATTCACATTTAATGATAATCAGTTCTTGACCAATAGTTTCTATTCTTCTCCCAGAAGCATCTTTTGTCAACTTTGTCCTTGTGATTTTTGCAAAGGCAATTAATGACAATAATTACAAGCCAATGTTTTTATTGTTTTATTTTTTTCCCCCATAGGATCGGAGTATTCATTACGGATTTATTATAACACTACAGGAAACCAATGAAGTGATCGGGGAACAATCTTATCTCAAAATTAAGAAGCATAGTTGCTAAATGACATGAAATTCCGTTAAGACGTGTGTATTGGCCACTTTCTCTATTTTTTTTTTTTTGAAGTTTTATACCATTGTTTTATAGCAAGTGCTGATTTTTGAATTTGGTTGAACGTGCTATGACATTTTTTGGAACCGTAATCGTATATATCAAAATTTCAATGATAGTAGGAAATATTTCTTATTAAAGGTGGAGATATTAGACAACAAAGTATGGTCTAATTGGTGAGATGCTTCACGCATATATAACTGATAGATCGCGAGTTTAAATCATCATGAGAATATGCAAGGAACCACTATTGATTGATCTTCTTTAGAAAAAAAAGGGTCAAGACGTTATTGTTTTTTACATTTGGTTGTGGCAGTGTTACACGTCCACAAAATACTGATGGCATCATTAATCAGATATAAATTAAGAAAATTATATAATTAAAGGTTATTTATATTGGACTGTGTCCTCATTACAGTTCCCCAAAAAAAAAAAAAAAGAGAATGTCTAATGCATCACTAATCAAGAGAAATTCTAAAATTCAGAAACCTTGATGAACAGAAATTTTGGAATGAAGGGAAAACAAAATTAACCATAAAAAATTCAAAGAAACATATCAACAACAATGAGAATTGGAAAAAAAAAAAAAGGGAAAATAAATATCTGAGCACAGTAGAACATATTGTCTAGTGCTTTGTATTCTCTTTATTGTTCCATTTTCCTCCTGTGTTACCATTTTCGTCATTATTAATTCATTTTTCTTGGTTACCATTGGTGTCATTGTCCCTTGCCCTTTTTGTTAACTGCCCTGCAAGAACTCCTAATCTCCCCCTGGCTTCCTGTTAGGACTTCAACAGCACCCATTTTAACCATGGCTTGACCAAACTTTGTGGAGAAATCGAACCTGGTTGCTATTGCAGTTACAATGTCCTTGGTCAATGGGTCCAGGGCCAGTTGTTGATCAATTTGCAGAATTCCTCTGTTCAATTTTGTTTGCTTGTAATAGGAGTTGTCAACAATTAAAGAGCTCAAAGGGTTCTGATCCAGATTGACTGTGTTATCAACTGTAGCATTTTGAGGACACCTGATTCTCAGGAAAAATCGCAGCAAAGGGCTCATGGTATTGTCTGGTTGGCCACTGTTTTGGAAGTTGTAGAGACGATCTTGGAAGAGGGAACAATGAGCAACTCCCACGGTGTGCCCACCTTGGTTCAATCAAGAATTGAGATTAGTTATAGTCACCTTGGAAATATTTCGAATAAGATTTTTTTCCCCAATAATGAATAACTAAATCTATTTGCATTAAATTAAAAAAAAAAAAGGATTTTGCCATTAGAATAATAAGGCGTGAGTACTTATCATGAAATATAAGATTATAAGACTGTTTTTAGTTTCTTTATGAAATATAAGATTTCAAAAATGTTTTTAAGTTTAATCAAACCATTCACAATCAATTTCGTGGTTGATGTTAGTGACATGTGAAAAATTGAAATGAAAGGAAGCCGGTTCACCATTAATTGTGCGGGTATAGATTTTATCACAACTTTCTCAATTCGTGTACCATCCCAGTATTTTGCAAAGAGATTAGATGATGAAACTTTCTCAAATGAATTGATTTTATAGTAAAATGACAATTTCTTCTAATAAAGCTAATGGCATGTTAATAATTCTTCTCAAGTTTAATGAGATGTATACAAACAAATGAAGGGAAGGCATTATCTAGGGTCTAAATTCAAAAGACACATTAAGTTCAGTTACTCGCAATCTGATTGCCAAGAACAGCAAATTCAGAATGTATTTAGAATTTTATTTTTTTTTTTCAGATCTATTGTATTTTATGATTTTCAGTTTCTGTGGCATAGTAATGTATTTTCTACCATTAGTGGCAATGAAATTATGCCTTTTATTTTTTAAAAAAAAAAAAAAAGCAATGAAAACTTGATTATTCACTAGGATTGGCCTAATGATTAGGGAAGGATTTTTAGAGTTTTTCCGGTTGTCAAATTTAGGATTCAGATCCTGTGCAAGGCAGTTGAGGGTGGAAAAGATGTGGCGAGAGATGGGAGAGTTAAAAAAAAATGAAAAGTTGATTAGATTTGCAAAATGAAGTATATACCAAGAAGATAAACCATGTCCACCACATTAAGCCCTTTCTGCTGAAATGCTTTGATAGAATCCGAGACCGATATAAAGGGTGGCGGCAGGTTCACAAGCGTGGCAAGCGACAAGGTGCCGTCTTTCCTCCCGGTTTCTACAGGGTACCGTCCTCCACCACTCTGCATTTACCAAATCAAGAGTAATTCTATAAAGATATTGTCCAATAGAAGAACAATAATAAGAAATGTTGGTCCAAGAAATGAAATTAGTAATTATTTTTCTAAGGCTCTTAAAACTCAACGCTTATTTTAATTTTTAACTACCACCACAGACTTATAAAGGTTGTTTTTTTGCATAGCTAGTCAACTTCTTTGCAGCTAAATGTACGAGTCAAACTCAAATGTCAGCACCTCTAAATGACTTTTTTTGATAATAAAGGCATATAGCCGGAATTGACTAATTTAGAAAAATGAAAACAACTCTTAAAGAATTATCTTACCATGGAAACCGCATCCCTAGCAGCCATTGAAATGATATCAGCACAGGAGACCACACCAGGGCAAATGGCCTCAACAGCTGCCTTTGCCGCATCAATAAGATCATACCCCCTAACACTTAAATTTGGTATTGCAGTTTTCTCACTGTTGCTTCCATCCAGAAGAAGAGATGCATCACAACCCTTTTAAATCATAGGCAGAAAGTCAACAACCAACCTAATATATTTGGATTAATCTTTCCTACACTAATAATAGTGTATACATCGTTAGCATTGGATGAATGGTAACTATGCAAAATTTGAATTTGAAATCCAACTTTTGTACATGTGTCGTGAATGTAATGGTGATAATGTATACACTGTCAATGTATATAAAATTTATTCAATATATTTTTTTCTCAATCAATTTATTTTAATCATTCTAACTGTGCACGATGAGTTTTTACGATATGTTGGAAATTTTACCCCTTAAAGTTCTGTATGCATGTCAATTAGTCCCAATTGATATTAATGACGCTGGCGAACTCGAGAGCAATGCATGCACGTAACAACGACATAAGATTATATGCAATGGCGAAGTCAAGACCTTAAGATATGGAGCATTTTTCTACAAGCACATGCACTATGATAAGAGTAATAAAGATCAAATGTTATGAAAATCATTCTATTTATTTGAATTCTCATAGATTCAACTTAGCCGGTAAGAACATTATTTAAGTGAATATGAGACCCTTGTTTGATTTTATCAGGACACACGTAAAATTTATTAAGAAAAAAAAAAGAAGACGAAGAAGAAAGAACAATGTCCTAGAAATAAATATTCAAGATGCAAGATGGAAATTGACAACACTTTCAAAGGCACTGCAAAAGTGGAATTTGACTTGTATACTTGCATTTTCCAGTAGAGTTGATGAAAAAGGACGGCAAAGGGAGAAAAGCAAAAATTCTCTTACCTTAACAAAGCAATCATGAAATTGCATGCGGAGGAGAGCAGCAGTAATTGTAGGATCCTTAAAGAACCACGTTCTCACCACACTGCCAACAATCGCCTCAACATCGACCCCTTTGCATTTCCCCTTATAAAACCCTACCTGCAATGGTGATGAAGCACCATAGCACTGCCCCAACAAGCCCACAAAAACCAATCCCATGGCTAGTGTTACTGCAGCACCTTTCGACATTTTTTGTATAATTGATCTGGAAACGTTGGTTACTTTTTGCAATGTAGATGGCACATTTCTGCTATCTATTTATATGTGACTGCAAGAACTTTAAACATGAGCACGTAGTTTGGAATATTGCTTGGTTCTAACAACCATTTGGCACAACTTTTCCCTCTCATTGTGATTGATTGAACGTGCAATCATGATATAATGTATTTGCACTAAAGAATGTACCACTGGGGAGCAAGGATTTATTTTTTAAACATGTTTAGCTGACTTAGAGCTGGACTATTATGCATCGGCTTAAGTGTTTATTTGAAAGTTATTCGTGTTTAGATTGCAAATCTTGTTGGATTTGCTTACCATTTCTGGTAACTAATTATGGAAGGAGAATAAGAAGCTAGCTAATTAAACTGCATATTCTTGAGTTATTAAACTAACAACTAAAATTGAAAATTAGTAAGGATTGACCTGCCTAATTAAGAAGGTAGAGGGAATCAGCAGAAGTTCCTTTCCCCTTTCCTTTAGCTGTGAAAAGTCTTTGATGAATTGCATAATCAAGGTGGCAGACTCTTTCCTAACAATTAACAAATACCTGCCCTCATAGCAAATAATTATTTTAAAACCTACCCCTTTCCCTTTTGGCTTTTTTTTTTTTTTCATTTCAAAGAGTACTGTGTTATTGTTATGTCATGCATGATGGTATATAATTCTCTCTCTCAAAAAAAAAACTATAAAAAACTCTCATGTTTGTATTAGGGGCAGGAATTGATCTTCAACCAATCGTTTATCCAATCAATTCACACACATTGTTTTAAAAATGTGCAATCTGGGTTTATGACTAATAATTCTTTGAAAACTCTAGTTGTAACCTACAAAGTATTCCTTCGTTGGAAAAAAATTTGGGGGGCATCAAAGCAGTCCCAAAATAGCAAGAAAACACATTTAGCCCATAAATATTTTGAAGTTTGACAAGAATAGGACCACTTAACAGGATGTGGAATCAACTGCTAAATGAAAGGTTTTCTTTTTTTGGGTATTTAATGGGGGACTCCAACTCTTACAATAGGGAAAGGAGCAAGGAGATGGCTTAAGAATCGAACCAAAAACCTAATGACTATTTGGCTAATCTCCCTATGACTTAGGTAAGAATAGTTTAGTTCCATAAAAAAATGTTAAAACACTTGGATGCACATATGGCTTTCCCTTTCATAAATCTATATGTTGATATTTTCATGCAAGTGAGAAAAATGTAAAATTGACTTCATAAATGAGTTTGAGGGACACAAATCTTATCTTAATATATGAATTAATTTCCACGTTACTCAAACAATTAATACTTCACAAGGTATTCTTTTGAAAAAACAAATCCCAATTGAAGCTCTATCTTGAATTAAGATCAAAACTTCTTGGATTTTTTGTTCACAGCCCGGCATGATGTTCTAATCTCTCCTTGGTTTCCAGTTGGGACATCGACAGCACCCATTTTAACTATCGCTTGGCCAAATCTACTAGAGAAGTCCCTAACCATGGGCAGTGGGCTATGTAGCAGTCACAGTGTCCTTTGTCATTAGATCCAATGCCGGCTCTTGATCAATTTGAAGAACCCCTCCATGCAAGGCTATTTGTTTTTACTTTATAGTGAGGATCATCAACAGGTATTAGCACTAGGAGGGTTTTGGTCGAGTTTAACAGTTTGATCGAATCCAGATATTTTAGGACACCTTTTTCTCGGATTGCTCACTAGATTGGAATCCATTGAAGGGTCTGGCTTCCCTGTGTTGTGGAAATTGTAGAGGCGATATTGAATGAGGGAACAACAATAAGCATTTCCAGCTGTATGACAACCTTCAAAATTCAACAAAAGTTCATAGATGACACTTGCGAGTACAATTGCATGAAGTGTGAAGTATAATGACTCGATGACACTTTCAAATTTTATTTTCATAATGGTGTTATTGTTACCATCTAGTTATCCTGATTGCCATATAGGATAATAAGAAAGGAAAGATTTAATCTAGTCTATAGTTTTCAACATGAACTAAAAATTTAAATTTTTGTTATTATAGAGGTGCAAAAAGATTGCATGACTTCGATAATTTTCTTATATTTATTTAAAATAAATTCGATTATTATTGACCTTACTATTATTGGTCTCTACATTTTTTTTAAATGTATCAAACCTATTGCATATATTTTTTTCAAAAAATAAAATTTAAAAAATACAAAAATTGCAATGAAAATTAAGCAATAACGAGGAAAAGTTAGAAAAACTTCAAGGCAATCATATTTGTTTATGTTATCCTTCCTACTCCTTGAAAAGAATTTTTGCAAAAAGTAATCAAGCTAAAATTTTCAAGTTTTCAATAACAAATTGAAAACTACCATATTATTATATAAGTAATCAACAAGTATAAAAAGCAAAAGGCATCCTAGATATGAATATATATTGTTATGTAGTTTTCTTCATAGACATTTTATCAAACAAAAGGTGTGAGAAATCATTTTTTAGATAATGGAAGGAAAAAATGCATAAAGGTTCAGAGAGAAAAATAGGGAAAATATTAGATGAAAAAGAGAAATGGAGTACGCATCTATCTTCATCTTGGCACATATAGAGCTTATGTGGCTAAAAAAAAGGATCATAAAAGTAATAAATTTTATAATTAGGTTACTTTGGGTATATGTTTTGAAAGGAGAGTTATTTTGACAATAAACTTGTGTGATGTTGAGGTTGCATTGCTATCATCACATGCCAATATATTGAAATAGCTCCACTACCTGAATTTATTTGGATAAGTTTGCTCAAATTTAAGGTATAGTATTATCATCCCATCTCGTGCAGTTTATTCCTAGGAGATACCGAAATGGCTATTGTCTCTTGGTGGCAATTATAAATCTCAATGTATCCTTGAAAATTTTGAAAATATTCTCAAAATAATTGAAAGGGAAAATGTTGTTAAAAACGAAAAAGAAAACACATGTAAAACCAAGTTCTGTCCTTGTAACTTAGAATATGTTCTTGAAACACATTTTTTAATCACTATTTTATTTATTCAATTATTTTTTATTTCATATATATTACATTATAAAAAGTAATACACGATTAATCTACATGATTTTTTCAAATAATCTTCAATACAAATGGACTTAATCTGATCCACAATACATACATTGTATACATACGCCAAATCTAGGAACACATTCGAAATCTATATTTTAGGAGTAGTTTTGTCTCTTATGGGATTGGGTGAGGAAAAACAATTTAGGAGGTAAATATTGCAAATTCTGAACGTACCTTGGGGGGAATTTTTATGATTAACCCTTCAGGAAAATCATTTAAAACGTTCCGTACGTATGTCAAATGAATTTTCTCTTCATTTACTTTTAAAATATTCATTTTACGCCGCTTACAAATTCAAGTTAATTAGCAAAATTTGATCTCAACCTTAGTTTCCGACTATTTTTTAGTTTGAAATCATCATATGACCTACATGCAATTATTTTTTATATACAAAATAGTTAGATCTCAATTTTTTTAGTGGCAAAAATGAATACAAATTAAACCAAATCCTAAATGAGTATAGTTGAGTCAGATATTATTTTTTTAAGAACAAAAATGAATATAAATCAAGTCATTTATTATTATTTTTAAATAGGATCTAATCTTTTTGTCCCTAATAGAATGATTATGTGTCAATCACGTGATAAATTTTGGATAAAAAGTATTCAAAAACTTATATTGGAATCAAAATTAACCGATTTGATTTTACTATTCTAAAAGTAAAAAACAAAAGAACGCGAAATATGATGGATGTTTGAACGATTTGGCGCACCGCTTGGACACCAAATGTTAGAACTTTTTCCAAGCATATAAAATTTCTAAGCTACCCTTCATCACTGCCCTGGAGGCCAAAGCCAACAAAGCAACTTAATCAAGGGCAATATCGTCAGGAAGGTCCAACTCCAATGACAAAAAGTCCCCCAATAGTCGGCCTCCTCGTTCATCATCTCCTTCTGCGTGGACAAATCGCCGTGAACCTCTCATCTCTTCCGTATCCTTCTCAAGAACCCATGGGCAAAAAGGCCAAATGGAGCTGGACCTCCGCTTTAGTAGGCGCAGCAACCGCCGCAGCCGCGTCGGCAATACTCTCCTCAAAGCCGCGTGACCCCACTTTCCACCTAATCTCAATCAACCTAACTTCCTTAAAGCTCAACTTCCCTGTTTTGGACGCAGAGATGATCCTGACGGTCCACGTCAGCAACCCAAACGTCGCGACCGTCCGATACTCCTCCGCGAACATGTCCATCTACTACGCCGGCTGCCTCCTGGGGTCAGCGGTGGTGGAAGCGGGTTCCCAGCCGCCGAGATCCTGCCAGTTCCTCCACCTTCCGGCGCGGCTCAGCGGGCTGGAGCTGGCTCATCATGCAAAGGAGTTCTTGGCTGACGTGGCGCGCCGGGAGATGGTGCTGAATGCAGCTGTGGATATAGAAGGAGATGCTAAGGTTCTGTGGTGGGACCATAGGTTTAAAGCTCACGTGGACAGTCACGTGAGTGTTGACCCTGTTTTTCTTGATGTAATTGACCAGGAAAATAAATCTGAAATGATGCTCTTTAATGCCTAATTTTGTACACTCACGCTAATTTTTTTTTTTCTCCCTGGTAAGAATTTGTCATTGCAATCTTCAATCGTGTAATTTACAGACTTTGATGAGATGAAAATTAAATATGAGATGGGTCTGATATTAATATATTGATGTGTCCACTGCACGTTCAAAAAATCAAAATGCAGAAAAGAGGATTGTTAGAGTATAATGCAGAAATGATGCTTCTGTATCAGCAATTAAACAAGTCATTGGCATCCGCAGTTACGAGGGTCAATTTATTTCTGGCTTATCTAAGAAAGTGCAGAATTGGCAGAAAAGTTCTTGCTGCAAGGGAAGCAGTGAATTTCAACAACCAACTTAATATATCCCTTTTTTTTTTTTTTTTTTTTTTTTTTAAAGAAATGGTTGTGTATCAACCTGCATACATGATTTAGTTGACTGACAGGAATAAATAATCACTACAAGATTCATAATTCTTTGTTTTTGGTCAGTGAACCGTTTTATTTTACCAAAATGATAATTCAACTAACTGAAGCTTACATTTTTGGAGTAAAAAGTGTATGTTTTATTAATTGAATGATCAAAATTGTACATAAGTTGAGTGACTAAAAATTATATTTTTTTTCATCAATTGAGTAAAAATTTTGACAGAACAAAAAGTTTAAGAACCGAAATAAGAAAGGGATAATATCAGAAACCTCCCTTGAGGTTTCTTCTAATATCACTTGGTACCCCTAAAGTTTTAAAGTATCACTTATCTCCCCTACTAATTGTAAAAAAACTATATTAACTTTCACTTGATACATAATTCACATATCAAATAAATGGACCTAAAAAAGTTTTTAAAATAAAAGTCACTTTCTTCTCTTTCCCTTTTCTCCAACATTCTCTCTTACTTATTTTTGGAGGATTATACAATTTTTTATTTGTAAATTATAATAAATTGAATTTTATATATCTTTTACTTTTTATTATTATGATAGAGTATGGTATGATTTAGTTGCTTATTTTGGAATGATTTTTATAATGATCGGTATAATTTAAATATTTGGGCAAGAATTGAGAAGAAGTTGAAAAAAATATTAAATTCATAAATAATCGGTTTTGAACATATATAGTTAAATTAGTCAAATGTATTTCTTTACAAATGCCTTTTTATTTTTTGAATATATATTTTTATGGACTATAACAGTATGATAGGGTAGTACTATTAGATATTTTTTTTAGATGATAGTTTTCTTAAAGTAAACAAAGTGATTGAAAAGTATTTTTATTTAGCAAGTAGAAGGGCAGTTTAGAATTTTTAAAATTTTTGTTACACAAATAACAAAAATAGGAGAAATAAGTGATATTTTTAAAATTTTAAGGATACTAGATGATATTAAGAGAAACGTGAGAGAAGGTTTCTAATATTATCCCAATAAGAAAACTGGTATTATAGTTTAGTGACTATTTTTTTTTTCCGTTTGCTCTATTCTACCACAAAACTTTTCCCAAAAATCATCCATCCAATAAAAAAAATAAAATAAAATCAAACGCACTTAGTCGTTTGATCGTAACAAAACCCCCACAGCCCACCGCCCTTTTGTAGTTTGTGCCGGTCTAAGCTTTCCCAGTCCCAACTCCCGTGCGTTAACTCAATTCACTCCTGTCGTTTATTAAACGACTCCTCAGTCCTCAGAAAAGAGCTGAACTGCGCAAGTAAGAGATTTTGCAAAGTAGTACCGATGGAGGATGGGAAAAGGGTGGTGACCGTCTCAGCTCTCCAGTTCTCCTGCACTGATGACGTCTCCACCAACGTTGCCACTGCTGAAAGGTCCCCACTTTTTTTTTTCATCTTGCAGCAACTTTCAGCATGAACCCATAAGAAATTTTTACCCGTTGATGATAATTTGGATCGGGATCAAGGAGTTTCTTGACATAAATAAAGATGTGAAAAGGGTTTTGGTGGCTTAGTGCAAATGATTGAGGTTTTTAAGTAAAAGGGTAATTGAGGTTTCGTTGAGTTTGATTGGCGAATTTGAAAAATCTGATCTTGTTGCCATTCATTTTTCGATATCCTTGCTGAATTTTCTTCCAGTAATGTGTTTGTCAGATCCCTTTAAGCTAAAAGATTGGAGCTTTATTGTTTGTTTGGAACTTCCAAGCACTGGATTAGATGTAGCTGAATTCTAGCACTAGCTGATAGTCAAGGAGTAGCTGTGAAACTTGAGGTTCTAAGATTGAATCTGGTGGATGTAAATGCCAATAATTGAAGCTTAGCCATCTTCTTTACCTTGGGTCACCCCCATCAAAATTTGGAAGAAGTAAAACGTGGCATAATCTTCAGAGGAATGAATTTCTGTGGCTCATTTGCAGCTAGAAACATAGAAAAGGATAGAAAACCTTAACGTGGGAGGTTTAAATTTCAAAGCATGGGGATTCTTTGGCTGCATGACTGTAAGGTTGTGTGAAATGTACACTTGGTTTACACTGGGTCCTGTGTATGGTCAGGGCATTATGAAGCAGGTTTGTCTATTTAGGCAAAATAATTACATGGCACGTGTGAGTAAAAGGATCCTCTTGGGCAGTTCTCGATTGGCAGACTGAGATATTCTTCTGTTATAATAAGTGAAATAGCTGTTCCTTATTAGAAAATTGAGGTCAAGATTAAACAGAAGCAGCTACTGAAAATGATTCAAACCAGTAAATCCAAAGACATGGCAATGCACTCTCACTTCGAGGATATTAGAAATCTGTGCTCAATGTTTACGGAATGCTCATTCATTTTGTCCACTAATCTAACGGAGGAAAGGGTTGATTTAGTCAGTATGCATGCATTAAGCATTTCTTTTGATGAAGAGTGGTTCCACTATTAGTGCCAAGATGCACTTGTACAGTCAATTTGGGCCTTTGCTCGACAATTGTATAGCTTACTACATATCAATGCAATTATCTACCGTTTCTGGAAAAAAAATATTAGAATAATGGTAGAAAAACGTCTTTGGTTGTATTTTTGTGGTTTTGTATTAATAATCTGGAGCTAATCACCCAAGAGACGAAAACAACATGACTGTTGAACATTGCCTGCTTGTGTTTTTCATACCAACTGTTTTATTGAAAACCATGTTGCTAAAACAAAATTGGGCTTACTAAGAATTTAACTTCATCATATGTAAGAACACTGTTGCTGAGATAATAACCTTGAGAACAAGAAAATTAAACCTTTATCAACTATTGATTTTTATCTCTGACTTGTTCCTATTTGCAGATTGGTTAGAGCAGCTTATCAGAAGGGTGCTAATATCATTCTCATACAGGTTAGTCCTCCCCATACATGGAATATACAGCTCCAAACAGAAGTCCTCCTAGTCATAATCAATCTTGAAATTCTTCCGCCATTTCATTTTTTTTTCATGTTTGTGACACTTGTGGCAAAAAATGACGTGTGCAATGGCAAAAACCTGGTACAACCAGTTACATTTCCTAACAGAGTTGGATGATGTAGTCATAGTATATCTTTTGTCGTGGATGCTACTTGTGTTTTATTTTCCTTTTGGATTTCCAGGAATTATTTGAGGGTTACTACTTTTGTCAAGCTCAAAGGGGGGATTTCTTTCAGCGAGCAAAGCCTTATAAGGGACATCCAACAATTCTAAGGTGAAAAATCTTCTTTTCTTCATTTTTTCCTCTTTGTACTCGTGTGGCTGATGGAGCAGCTTGTTTTAATAGAAATGATTTATTTGCTTCACATTCATTGACATTCCTTGAGCAATATTTTATGCATGGTGTGCTTCTCAGAATGCAGAAGCTCGCCAAAGAACTGGGAGTAGTGATACCAGTTAGTTTCTTTGAGGAGGCAAACAATGCCCATTACAATTCAGTAGCTGTAATTGATGCTGACGGAACAGATCTTGGGCTTTATAGAAAATCCCACATCCCTGACGGTCCAGGTGTGCGAGTGTGATAGTTGATTTAAATCTGATATGTGATGTTTTCATTTTGTTTATATCTGATAAGAAATTAAGTCTGATATGTGATGTTTCCTCTCCAGGGTACCAAGAAAAGTTTTACTTTAATCCAGGAGACACTGGTTTTAAGGTGATTTAGCTAGATTACGTCTGAGCATATACTGCTTCTGTCAACACCAATCGTGATTTCTTTTTAATAACCTTAATGTTTTGATGATGGTGACAATGACCAGGTCTTCCAAACTAAATTTGCAAAAATTGGAGTTGGTAAGTCTTCCTTTTTCCTTGATTTTCATATCATCCTGCAATCATTTTGAATGAGGTGTGCCCATAGGTTCCAGATTGATGTTTCCACTCATGGTCAAAATGCATAACAAATGATATAGAAGCTGTGTCTTCCAAAGCTCAAAATTACTGGTAGCAGTAGAAAGAATTGAAGGCTTAAACAAATGATTCAATCAGCTTCCAGAAGGAAATAGGAAATCTAAGTTTTCTACTGCTCGTGCTTGACAGCAATTTGCTGGGATCAATGGTTTCCTGAGGCTGCACGAGCTATGGTTCTTCTAGGTGCAGAAATATTGTTGTACCCTACTGCTATTGGTTCTGAACCTCAAGATGAAGGCCTTGATTCTCGAGATCACTGGAAGAGAGTGATGCAAGGGCATGCTGGGGCCAATCTGGTGAGTTGCATATCCTGAAGGATGTTTTTAACCTTGGACTTTGTCTGGTTGATCCACACGTTTATATGTTGGATTAAAATTTTAGTGGGGACTTCCACAGTAATTGTTGCAGATGTTTCTTGTGTTCATAAGTTAGTGGTTCTGGTTATTTTGTCTTGAAGGAGTCGGACCTATATGCATGCACTGTATAACGCATAACAAACCACCATTTACTTCCTCTTGGTAGAACTCTTAAGTATCTTGGACTTCATTTGACCATACAATACACAATTAACCAAAATTGTCTTCTTTTAAATTTGCCCCCATTTTTGTACAATGAAAAGAAGTGTCATGGCATTTGGTCTGCTGTTGCCTGGTAGATTACATATAGGTGGGACATGATTTCAAATGCTTGTCTTCAGAATTGAGTCTGAGTCTATGGCTAAGGCACCAAAGCACTTCCACTACCTTAACACTATACAGGAGAATTTTGTATCCAAAAGTTTATCAGAGTTACTAGATACCTGTTTATCTTTAAAACTGAAGTATTGAAATGCTAATTCCAGGTTGTCCTGTTCCCTCCTTGCCTTGAGAAGCTCTAAATTTATCTCTCATGGGCTCCATTCATAAACGGAAACTCCTGTCTCCTACATGCACATTAGCTAAGCAGCAAATCCTTTAGGGTTTCTTGCAAGCACCACTCTGTGTGTCAAGAGTTTCCATATTTTGAGCTTGCCATCTTCTAATGCAACAATCCTGGTTGAAATTTTTCTTGTTGCTTGAAGCCCATGGCACTCAATAACACAGATCTCCTTCTGTTTCATATTCCTTTTCTAGGAATGTTTTGTCGTAGTTTTCCAAACAGTTTTAGAGTTTCTGTTTTCCAAGGAAAGATGGTTGTCTCTTCTTTCCAAGAGCTAAATGCTTTGCTAAAAGTTCACATGGATAATTTGACTCTTGTCCATCTAAAGCTGAAGAAACTTTGTCATGCAATAAGATTTCTATCTTTTGGCCCCTTCTGTTTAACTTGAAAGTTTTAAGAGTATAAGCTGATTCAGGGGGCCATGTAAAAAATTTTGCCCCTAGCTCTGCATATTACTTTCCAGGAAATATATTTTCAGGCTTCTCTTTGAGAACCTTGTCCCTTCCTACCAGTTCAAGAATGTCACCTTTTGTTTACAATTGTCATTTCTCGAGGGGCCATCAGAGTATTCATCCAAGTGTCAATCGAAGAGTTTCTCTACCTTTTATTCCAGTTACAACATTGAAGTGAGCATCTAGCATAACTGATTCATCACTGGTCACTGAAATTTGTGATAAGACAGCCACTGAATGATAAGGACCCTTTCCATAAATCAAAGCAATACATGATGGTTGGACTATTGGCTATTTCAGGTGTTGGTTCATGAACAAAAAGCTGATGCTTTTGAACTTCAGGAATGTAAGATTTGTTAGTTTAGGAGGTTGCATAGAACTAAGTTTTTAATCTTGCATTCCTGATCATTTTGTGCCTCATTTGATATATGCTGGAATATACTTTTGTCCCTCACTGTAGAATTTTAATACCTTTGAGTACACAAATGTTTTAATTTGTCTAAATTGAGGCCTTGCTGACATATGTGGTAACATTCAGGTGCCTTTAATAGCTTCGAACCGCATCGGAAAAGAGATAATTCAGACAGAACATGGCAAAAGTGAAATCATATTCTATGGCAATTCCTTTATAGCGGGTATGTTATGTGCCAGTATAACTAGAATATTGCTGGCCTTTAAAAAGTTTCTTCATATTATCATCTGTGTGAGTAGGAGTTTGAGCATTGATGTTCTGATCAGGACCAACTGGAGAAATTGTTGCAAATGCTGATGACAAAGAGGAAGCTGTTCTTGTGGCGAAATTTGATCTGGATCAAATCAAATACAAGAGATATAGTTGGGGAGTGTTTCGCGATCGACGTCCAGATTTATACAAGGTGCTATTGACATTAGATGGCAGCAATCCACCTGTGTAATTTATGCTGTTACAATTTTTAGCTGAGACACTTGAAATCATGAGATGGTACTCAATTTTTTGATGAAAGAGGAGTTTGGTTTTTGTTTTGAGACTTGGGTATTTCTTTAGATAGAGAACCAATACGTAGGAGCTTAGCAAGAGTAGTAGAGTATTCAGTATTGGACTTCTTTAGAGATACAAGCATATCTTTTGCTACTTCCAAAAGCTACACCCTGCTCTATATACGTTAGTTGTATACACTACTGGCATCTAAAATATCTTGGTCTTAGTAAGCATCTAAGTCTGAGCCTCAGATCAAGGTTTCTGAGCACTGTCACTGTGTGAGTGGCTACGTGGAACATTTGTGTTAACAGTATAGGACTTACCACTTGAGGATCAAATTCTGGAAGATTGCATGTGTTAGATATTCAATGATTTTTCGGACCAGTTATTGGTGTTTTTTTTGGTCATCAAAGTGATGTATCTGTACAAGGTGGTCCATGATATCTTTTATGTAATAGTATATCTTGCAATCTGATTAACCATTAGCTTGTCTTTGGGTCCTCAGCTGACGTGAAGGCCAAATGTTGCCAAAATTTTCTAGTGCCCACCCAAACAAAAAAGGAGAATAAAAAAGCTAGTAGTATTTCGTTCACTTCATTTGTCTCTTCATCAATCTGCATTTGGCCCACAGCATCTGATTATCCTTTCCTGCTTAGACAGAGGATTTGACAAGGTTGTAATGCATTCCGAAATAAAGCTACTGTTCTACTCTAATCTTTTCTTGCATATGGATTATTGTACCTGAGTTAAAGTGTAAACTTTATAAGTCTCAGAACTTTTTCCTCAGAGATTATTGGGTCCAAAGGAGGAAAAAAGGTGTGTCGATGAGCTTGGTGATGGCCCTCCAACTTGGTTGGAAATTATATCATGGATGGTTACGTTTTTCCGGATCTTTTTATTCTATATACATTACATCAAAAAAATTATAATATTTCTTTTTTCAAAAAATTATTCCACGGCAACTTGGAAGCACAGTGGCCTCAGATTTTAGTCAAGAAAGCAGCAAGCTGTTACAGCAGGCTCCCCGTTTTCAGGCCAAGAGACAGATGGCTTTTAGTGTTCAAAGACTTGGTTGATGTGTTGCCATGTGTGACATGAACAAAGACTTATTTGGTTGTCAACAAAATCCAATATGACCTAAGAAGAGCGTCTCCGTAGATGTACCTGTCATTATTTTTGCTTTACTACTTTTTTTTATCCAGAAATAAGCTGAAAATAACTCTCAGAATCTATTCTCACCAAAATATCAATGGCCTCCGGGGCTTTGAACAGTTTCTATGTAGGTCTTGTTTCCAGTCAATGTTCTAGTGCTTTCTCCTTTCTAGTTGGTATAGTGGCTACCCATAATTGAAGTTGGCTGGAAAATAAGGGTATTATGCAGGCAATCTTGACTTCTATCAGCCCTCATGTTTTATTATGTTAGTTTGGTAGCATCAGGCATGGCATGACACAAAGCTCTGAGTTGGGAAACATTTATCATTTTTTATGTGTGTTTCAAGACCAAGTAGGGCTAGTGGGTAAGAATGCACTAATATTTCTACGCACAACGTCACAGTAAAAATGCACTAATATTTCAACACTGCTCCTGTTCATTTTCAGCTGCAAAAGTTTGAATAGCTGGGGTTGGATATAGGATGAAGTGTCTGTGATTTTCATTTTCCATCAGAAGAAAGGATACCGAGTTTTGGGCTGGCTTACGCCGTTTTTTTCATGCTTTTTGGCTTTTCTTCCTCTCTGTGGTGGATCCTAGAAAGGGAAATATGGAATTGGAAAAACAAATAATATCAAGAACTACTGTATCAAGAAAGGGGAGAAAAAAGAGAAATTCAAATTTTTGATATGAAGGAACTTGACTGCTGCAATAGTTTATTCCCAAAGTGTATGGGAAGCAGGCTTCTGAATTCACGATTAAATATTTCCCCCTTTTTTAAGATTTCAGCTTGCTTCTACCACTTGATGTTTACATGTGGTTATAAAACTTAATCAGAGTACACTTATGATTACTGCTCAGGCACAACAAGCTCTTGAATTTGGCTATTAACACTCTTCTGATCAATCTTGATTAATTTTTTTCTTGTACGTTGAGTTGAGGAAGAGATGCAGGCAAGAAATCACGAATACATTTCCGATAGGAGTTAGAATAATCCAGGAGATATGGCAGAATGAAATACTGCAAAGAAATAAATGAGAAAATAAAGAAACAAAAATTGTCTGCTGGAAAATCTAAAGGTGAATTCACCATCTGCCTATATCAATATTCTATTTATTTCCAAATTAAGATCACAAAAACATGCCGCAAACTTGGAAGTTTTGGCTGCAGAAAGAATCAAACAAGACTGGGAGCTTCTCTACCTATTTTGTGAGCTATCTTGGTTATTGTTGGTCCTGATTAGAACATGCTTTCCAGCATCATTTCTTTCAATCTCTCTTCTGTCTGCAATATTCTAACGGTGCTCATGCTCATCATCGCTATCATCACCATCGTTTTCCAAATTTACTTCCTCAGAATCATAATGATCCTCTTCATCTTCCTCATCCTCCTCACCCTCAAGAATTTCATCATCTGATTGAATAAGCTGCAACCTCAAACGTCCATCTTCTCTGCATGCATGCAGAAACTCTTGAGTCGGAAATCTAATCTCCTGAAGAATAAACCTGCCGTCTTGTCTATATGATCTAAAAGACACCCAAGGCCTTCCTGTCCTTCCTATACAAGAAATTGGTGGAGGAAATGACCCTTTAATTGTTCTTGACCTTTTTGATTCCTTAAAAAAGCATATTTTCTCCTCTGGGGGCTGGTGCTCCTGCTGAATGTCAAAACTAGTCTCATTTCCCAAATCCTCCACATCGTCAGAGCTTTCAAATCCAAGACCCTCCGTGCATAATGATAAACTCTCCGAATTCACGGAAGAAAAGCTATTACTGTGCTTGTAATATTTCTCGTGGCTTGGCGTTGGACAATAGCTTGATGCGGGGCTTTTGCTGCTGTCATCCTCCTTGTCAAGTGGACTTTCAATCCTATTTTGTTGATATATATCTGCCAACAATGATGAAGAGGACAGCGATGACGGTGACGATGAGGATGAGCAAGAAGATGATTCAGCAGGGAGATCAAGAGAAGATGAAGAGGAAGAGGGGGACTCAACAGATTCAACAACTTCATTCTCCTTGAAATGTACTTCTCCAAAAATCTCTGCAAAAGAAGAATCTGGGATTGGGTTCATGGTTTTAATCTGTTTCCATGAAGGAAAGGGCTCAAGTAGAGTTGGACTTTCTGGTAATGGCCTGTCAAATATGTGTTGAAGGCTTCCACAGGCCGTAGCCATAGTTTGTACTTTCCACTGTCTTGTGGAAAAGATGGTTCGAGAAAGAAAACATGACAGGACTAAGCACAAAAAGAGTTATGCATCAGAGATAAAAAAAAAAGAGAGAGATAAGAGAGCAAACAGCAAAGCCTAAGAGGGAGACATGCACGGGAAGGGCATGGTTCTGCTGATAAAGTCAAGAGTGGAAAGTTGCCATTTATTTGGGGATGCTGGTTTCAGGGTGCCTCTAACTTAGGAGTGGAACAAGGATGGGTGGTTATCAAACTTTGGATGAATTTTGGTGGTCACAGTTTTTGTGTAGAAACTGTAAAGAAATCACCAGTTGCCTTATCTTTCCTGCCAGATGATAACATTTGGCATATACCAACGTTTTATGCGTGCCAAATATCTGAAAGATTGTAACATAGCATCATTGAAAGTTACACAATATACGCATAGATATAGGAACTACTAGTATCTGCTAAAGGTGCATTGAGCACAATTTTGAAAGGTTAATTGCAGTTTAAAAAAAAAAAAAAACCTTTTGTTTCCTTCAAAAAAAAAACCCTTTTGTTTTAGTATTTTTGAATTATTCTAGCCTCTTTTTTTTCATTTTCTTAATCGATATGCTATAATACAGTGAATTTAATTCTCAATTTAACCTTTACTCTTCTCATTCGTCATTGATGATCGTTTGTCTTCTCATTTAACACTTCTAAACCAACACATATCATATAGTGTTTTTGTTATGATTATTAAATAGTAAGGGCATAATATGATATTTCAATCAATTAATAAGGGCATAATGATAATAAGAAAAACTAAGATCCTAACGATGCTTGCATTCAAAATACCAAGACTCATGGTACCTTTATAATGGTAATAAAGAGATTGATAGATAAATAATAGATGTTCTTGAATTCAACAAGGACTTGAATTCTATATGCACAGGCAAAATGGTACTCTTTTCTAACATAAAAATCTTATCTTGGCCGAAATTGGAGTTCTTCTCCGTACATAGGTTATCCATTGCTTCGTCATTGATGATCTTTTGTCTTCTTATTTAACACTTCTAAACCAACACGCATCACATAGTGTTTTGTCATGATTATTACATAATAAGGGCAATATATGATACTTCAATCAATTAATAAGGACATAACGAGGATAAGGAAAACTAAGACCCTAATGATGTTTACATTCAAAACACCAACACTCATGGTATCTTTATAACGGTAATAAAGAGATAGATAAATAGATAAATAATAGATATTCTTGAATTCTACATGCAAAGGCAAAATGGTACTCTTTTCTGGCATAAAAATCTTATCTTAGCCGAAATTGGAGTTCTTCTCCTTTCATAGGTAATCCATTTGCTTGCGTGTGAAGGTTAAAGAATTCCTCATTTGCATCTACTTAGTACACATATTGGGAGTGCGAATGGAAGGTTTAAAAAGCAGTTAGCAAACCACTGAAGACGATGAATGATATTTGCAAAGAGGGCTGTGCTATAAATGGGATCACAAGCTCAGCAACTTTATTGCAACTCCTAATCTGTACTGGCACTGCAGAATGCTTTACAGAGCATACTGATGTGATCTGTTAAAACCCCAAAACCACAACGAACACTTCTTAGCATATCAGCAACTCCCACCTCCCAAGTTTTCCCTATCAGGATGGATGTTAGTACTGAGTCATGAAAGGCTTCATCAAGTCAATTTTTCTTGATGTGATCCTCGACTGTTTGAACCTGTTTTGTGAGCTAAATTTTGATGGTCACTACAGTTTACTTTACATCATAGATGGATTGTCGTCCCAAAAAAGAAAATATAACGACCGACACCATTAGTTTCAATTACCATCAGATCCCAGTAATATTCCCATCTAGTAGATTCAAGAAATGGAGTATTTGAACTTTATGTGCATTAGGCTTCTCGAAGTTCCATCTCTACCCAAAATGACAAACGAAAAGTATGCTATATTGGCTTTAGTGTTGCCTATCCTTGGCTTTGATGAATCCAAGTCTATAGCACCGGTGCCTAAAGAATATTCCATATTGGTCAACAACTACTGGCCACCCTGCTGGATCTTTCAGATCTCTGGGCTGTCTAAAGAATCCAAGGATGAGGATTGCTACTGAGGCAGCTAGTGAGAATCTAAAATCCACAGGATATTTTGCTTTTCCAGTGTTATTGGCTTGAAAATTTACCACCATCAGATAGTAGTGGTGCAAACAACATCCATATCTTTGATGTGGTCCTGGTGCATCAAAAGATGCATGCACTACAACCAGCATCCACAAGAAAATGATATGAGAATTTGCCTTTGAAATCTTAAGGGAAAACTGCGGACTAGGCTCCAGAAGAAGCACCATCATCCATCTCATGCTGACATCCGTGGATGCCAACTGAAACCAAACACATGAAAATCATTTTCTTGATGTTCAGGATAGAAGCTATTAAGAAGTGTACGCTTGGAAGTGAAACTGCTGTCGCAAACCACTGAGTAGCACTACATGGTAATTCACAATTTTTCACATATCAAAGTATCAAACTGAACGCAGAACTGTTTCATCATGAAGTCAGTTCTGCTAAGTTATTGGGCATCATTAACGCCAGGCTTCAATTCTCTCTGTCAGGGAGTTTATACGGCTCAAATTGCTGATTCCTTTGCTCTTATTCTGAACTCCAATAGCTAGAGCCACCATATGCTGCTCCTCTGTTCTCTTAGTACAGTTCATCTGAATGGAATCACTGGACTGGCCAGTTCTGCTTTCTGGGATGCTCTCTTTGATGTCATTCCTTGGACCACTTGCTAGATTGGTTGCTGTATAGGGACCAATGGGAGTTCCACTAGACACACTTTCATCAGAACATTCTTCAGGAGAAGTTGAAGAACTGACATACTCCTCAACGCTAATGTTATCTACTTGCTGACACTCAGAAGCACTATCTGGCTCAGGTTCTCCAGCCACAAACAAAGGTTCGGGCTCTTCATTTGACTCAGTAGCATCCTCCACACAAACCTCTGGACTCTGATGTCCATTCTCATCATAGGGTTCACGGTGGAACATGGAAGCTTGTTCTACAACCGAATCTTCTCTGTCTCTTAAGGTCTTCTCAATAAGAGTCTTGAGGAAATTCATTACTTGGACTGCATACATTAATGCAGTCAATGGATCAGCCATCTGCAGAAGGAAAAAGAATTAAAAAGAATCAACTCAGTTAAAAAGGAACAAAGGATAATGTTAAGAATAAATTCAAGAAGAGCAAAAGTATGATTAGCGAAACTCACCATATAGATAAGGTCACCATAAATATGTTAACATTCGGACAGGTTTTGCTTTTTTCCTTTTTCTTTTTGGGAGGTACAGTGGAGTTGGAACAGTTACAAATGCCCATTATAACTCCCTACTGTCACTTCAGAGATGCATAATTTCAAGTATGATGCTGCTGTCAAAATTCTTATGGCTGGGCCAGAATGAGATAGTAATGCACACATAGAGATGATAGAAATGGTCTAAAATTATCATTCCTTCTCTTAAAAGTATCTTTAAGTTGGTCTCACTAAGTTTTTCCCTTTTAAGCTTAACAAATTTCCTGGAAGTGGTATATTGTCATAGCATCTGACATTTGTGTGTGAAGAATTCTGCCTTGGAAGCTTAGTTCCCCAATGGACAAAAACTAAGATTTGATTCTTATACCTTTTCTTTAAGTAGAACAAAGTATGTTTTCAGGTATGCAGTGGAGAAAAGTGAATCATTAACTTAATACAAATCACAATAACCAAAAGGAAGCAAAGTTGATTTAATAAAAAAAAAAAAGTTAAATTAGATGCTCATCCTAATGCCATCAAAATTTACAGCATTATAAAAGATAAGTAGCTGCAAGAACATTACCTGCGTCATATTGGGCGCAAATACCATGGCAATGTTGCGTGAGTTCATCTTGTTTAGATGTTCCAATTGAACGACATCTGCCATCAAGTTGATTGCCCAATCCAGTAGAGCAGCTTCAGATGAGGGTAGAAGCCTCACCAGTGCTGCACAATCCTCCATTGTTTGGCATTGCATAATCTGTTCAGGTGAAATAGGGTCTAATACACCGCTAGGGAGTTCTCTGAACCAAGCCTGCAGGATCATGTGAAAATTAAGTCAACCCTAAAACTTGCAGTGACTACTAGTCAATGGGGTTAGCAAAATAAAATGCCTACTGAGCAAAGAGTAACTGTTGCAAACTCAAAAGCAAGTACAACTAATCAGAATTTTTCCAAACACAGATCTTTTTCCAAAGCATATAGTCAATCCATTTTTATGCAACTGTTTAAGATATTTGGACTGGCCCAAGAAGATGAATTTCTTCTTGCTTCTGCTCCAAAGACACTTGAGAGAGAGAGAGAGAGAGAGAGATCTTTCAGGAATGAATATAATCATCAAACCCAGATATAAAGAAGACAAAAGAAAATTTGAAACAATCTTCGTACTCTATTAAAAAACAGAAGCAGATTACAAGTAGAATTCATTTGGTAGAGATTTATAATCTAGATTTCATATCTAATGCTTAATCATGAAAGTCCACATATTCACCTAATTACATTCTGCATAACCAACAATCTCCATCCTAATGCCCAAAACTGAGCCCAAAAAGATGATTAATTGATACTACCTAAGATGTTGAACTTCCATCTTAGCGCAGAATTTCATTGTTGGTCAATAAGCTAATGGGACTCTGGGTGGTCTTTATCATTCAGTTACTGACAATAATCATCAGTATGGTGATGAATTACAAAGAAGTTATACTTCAGTTTATCATAAAAGGCATGAGCTGACACTAGGGTACAGAATAATCGAATTAACACATTACAACTTTCAAGGTTGGATGTGCTATATCAAGGAGCTTATTGCATAATGCGAGTATCAAAACACTGTGTCAAAATTCTGTATATAAGATTTCATACAGCAAAACACAATCACAGGGAAATGAACATATTTACTTAAGAATACATGTATAGCAAAGGCCAATAGAATCAGTAATTCCATTAAATGTATGATACACTAAATGGAGAAGTACTTAACAAGCTAGAATTCCCCAAATTTATTCACAAAAAATGAGAGGTAATTCAGATGGGCTTCATTTCCAGAATACAAACAAGAACAATAAGCGGGAACCTTTATTACAACGAAAAGGCCAGCAAAGGTTTGTAATTGTTTATTAGCATATAGGGAAAAAAAAAATAGAAGAAGTAATATATACCAGGTTGTCAGGTTAGTTCAACTTTTAACTGCTTGATAACACTTAGGATAGATATCAATGGCTCAAGCACTCTGTCAGTCTCAATACTGTATGATCTAGGTTATGCCTTTAACAAGATATGTATCATTATAAACACGAATGATCTTAACATAAACCATCCATATCTACTAACTTGTAATATAAATATGCACTCCCATTAATATTGTCCAACAGAAGAAGCAAAGTTATAACTAAAAAAGGATATGGCAGTCATATCTACTCATATTTTGAGGTCAGGATGATTGCAAAATATCCCTCTAATAAAGTTAAACAGCCATTGGAGAAACTGAAAAAACGGAGGTAAATATACATATAAAAATTTCATTAATGTACATTCATCCTAGCTTTCCCATTAATGCCATCATGAACAAGACATTATTAAATAACAGAATACCAAATGCATTTGAGGTGCACCTTGATTAGGCCAGCCAAACAGTGAACATCAATGCCTTCCGGAACAGTTCCCCCGTTTAGTTGGTCCCTCACATACTCTTCCTGGCTATTTTCTGCATTTATTCTGAAAATGCCTTCTGCCTGCATAAGTTGAAAAGTTAAACTTCAAAGCTTGTGAATTTTATTAAAGGGTAGGTTGTGGAGAGCTTACTAGCCATACAGAGAAATGTATTTCATGAATGAAACAGAAGATCCTAACAAAAAGTCTTCACCTGTAGGCCACCTTGAGCATACAAACGTCCTTGCATAAGTAAAAGGATTGTTGGAATACTGTTCCCTCTGGAGTCAAATGATAACTGCATGGATTCTGTGGAAACTCCAAAAACAGTGGCACTGTTGGTTCAAGTTCAAAAAGTCACTAACAGTGAGGACACACTCATGCTAAGAAAATGATTAACACTTAAAATGGATTCTCAAAGATGTAAACTACACATTGAAACATCACAAATATGTAGGAATGAAAATAAAGATGTTAACTTCTGGACACCCCAAGGAACCAAGTCCAGATTATATTCTGCTTGGTGCATGATTAAAGAGATTTACAACTGATATAAAGATAAGCAAACAGCATACTATAAAATAGCTCTAAATTCTATCCATGAATACATGAGTTACCGGTGGATAACACACATTGCATTACAAACTTGTCATACATAAACGCAAGATCAAACCAGCCAAGGCAGGCATCCAGACATGGGAAGTTTCTGAAAATGCATATGCTCATATATACCAGATATGCAGCTCTTAATAGAAACATAAACACCTTTATCTCAAGAACCCACTTTTCCACTGAAGCTACCTCCCTCTCCCTACCTCTTCCTCTCTTCCCCCTTGTATTTGGTATTTGCCAAAATTGAGATTGGGCAAGTACCAGAAGTCATTTGCAAACTAAAGCAGATCCAACTTTTCAAAATATCAACTAGTATCTTCTCACCTGTTTCTAGAAAATTAGGTCAATCTTCAAAAAGAGAGTTCACCAAAGAAAAGGGTCTCCAGTTAACCTTCACATAATGGGCTTATCCCATGCCAATCCTGCTTGCCATTAAAAAGAAACAAATGAAGGACACCTTGATCTGAAAGATCCAAATATGCAGGTGCCCCATCTTGGTCCAAGCAAGGTTGTAAGGTCCAGAAAACAGTAGTGTCCCAGGGGAATGAGATAATGCACATTCTGGCCAATGAATATCAGTTTATAGACAACACTTTCCTAATGCACATAACAAGGGAGTTATTTGGTAGCTCACAGACAAGACGAGGAAGGATATACAAACTACTTTTGTGCATTATCACTTGCAACAAAAGAAAGGTTCGAGACATCTACCAAATTACTTGATACACAATTGGAGGTTGACGTATAACTCATATTGAATGGACAAGAACAGAGAACAGCAGAAAGCAAAATTAAATGCTCCCTTAGCAGATACAGATTTGTTTTAGAGGATAACAAAAGCACAAATGAACAAGTAGATTCATGCACTGATTCAAAGTGGAGGAACATATTGTATCTCATCACAAAAAGAAGATGGATAAACGCAGTTTTGACAGGAAATCATTTTTTGGTTACAGCAAAAGATGAGTTCTCTCAGAAAGCAAATTGGCACAAACACAGTAGAATAAGCATATAGATTAGTAGAAGCCAGGGTTTAAGCCTAACTCCAGCTTATCTTCTTTTTCAAGATAAGGAAACTCTGGTCATATTTCTGGAAACATCTTTTCCAGTTACAGTTTGAGAAGAAACTCAATGCAGGAAAACTAATCAATCCTGTCTTTTAATATCTCAGAGGTAAAGTATAGCAAGTCCACACCTTCCCATATACCTTAACCCACATTAAAATTGAGAAATAAATTACTGAAGTATCATAAAAGGTGTTCAACCAACAAATTTTTACTTATAAAGCTCTACTCGCATATAAGTTTCAGTCCCTAGACCATTTGACTGAAGCTAGATCTCAATTTGGAAGAACCAGTACTCCAACTTTTGTGTCATATATCTAATGTGCCAAATGAACTGATAGAATCATAAGCAAAACGTACAGCCAGTTAAACAGCAGCAAGGAAAACCTAAATTTACAGAATTGCGTTCAAGAAAAACCATCAAGCTAGTAAACGTTCAATAAAAGAATCAGCTACACAAGTGCTCATTGATACAAAAATTATTTTGTCCAATTCCAAAATTTCCTATTAAACACAACTAACAATTCACCAACAAAAAAGACTCACAAGTTCAAGACCCTGAACCCAAAATGCACACGTACACGAACAAACAGCACAAATTACAAATGGAGAATTCCAAAATCCAAGAAAAAGAAAATTCGTCCACATTTCAGGATAGATAAATAACCAGAAGGAAGAAAAGAAAGAAAGAAAGAAAGAATGTACCTAGCACTAGGAGCCCTTCTGGGGACTTCAGGCTCAAACTCAACAGGCAAACCCAAGAAGCCATTAAACCTATCAAAGGTGACATGTGCAACATGGCGGACATTAGTAGGCCACCCAATCTCCATCCCTCCTGCAGCACCTCCGCCTCTATTACCAAGCTCTTCTCTTCCACCACCGCCAGTAGTAGTCTTGCAAGCCATCCAAAAACTTTTCCTAATCAATGTCACCAGAAAAGCTAGTAAAGACAGCTGATGATCCCTTCTCTCCTTGTTCTCTTTTTCTTTCACTTCTCCTCCTTCTTCTTCACTTTCCCCCTCACTACCGGTAATTCTAGCAATAATTTCTTCTTCCTCTTCTTCTCTTCTTCTCAGAAAAGACTGAAACAATGTCCCATTGTCGGTTGGGGTGGAAATTGAAGGAGAAGAAGAGGAGGAAGACGAGTGGAGTACCTCTGTCATGGCTGGCCTTTTCAGTAGAACTAAAAAATGGGTTTTTTTTTTCTCCAAAAAAAAAATCAACAAAGCAAGAATCTCGTCTTTTTCTTGAGAATTAAAATATGGGTTCTTGAAGATTTGGTAAAGGGTCTAAAAAAATGGAAGAAATGGGGTGGAAAGATTCAATCTTGATGTAAAATGTCAATATGGTGGTGGACTGGTGGTTATAGTTTGAGGGAGGCAACGAATGGGATGCATGAATAATATGAAGAAAAATGGAATACTGCGAGAGATTCGTATAAAGGGGTAGCAGTTATACAAGAGTTAGATTGAAGGAATGGTAAGGAGCGAGGAGAGATGGGACGTGAGAATCATGAACCGCTGACTGATGACTAATTTTTCCCATTTTTTATTAGTATACGTTTCTTTCTTGTGTTGTTGGCTCTGTTCTGGCTTGCTCTTGAATGATGGAAGCGTTGAAGAAATCAGATATGTGCTCGAGGAGAGAGAAGAGGAAATGGAGAGTGAGGAGGGGAATGCCATAAAGTTAGCATAACAAAATTACTATCTATATATATTATACTACTCCTATATATAAATCTAGGACATAGTAGTGTATTGTGTATGTGTGAGTCTGCAAGTGTTTAGTGTGTGAAATTGGGTTTTGGGGAGATTCACTTCAGAAGGTGATATCGCGAAGATGTGTTCTTGCTTTGGATCCCAATATCTCATCAGACGTCTGAGCTGCTCGTCAGGGGTCTTTTTGGTCTTATTGTTTTTTTTTTGGCCTTATTGTTACTCTGGCCTAATATTCTTTTTGGTATCTTGGTGTATCCAGTAAGATTATGCCACATCAGAAATATATAGATCAGTTTTTGTCATTTGGGGTCAAAGTTGATGTCATTAATTTTTCTTCTTTCAACTTTCAATTCATTGAATTCAGTTTTAATCCCTTGAGAAAAAGCATTCCAGAGTTCATTTATTCTCTGTTTTTCTTCTTCATTTTCAAGCATCCATTTGTAATTTCTTCTTCATTTATTCTCTGTTTTTTTTCTTGTTTGGACAGCAATTTTTCAAAGAGAAATTGATACGTTTTTTGTGAACACATTTCTCAATCACCTTTTTATCTCACATATATCAAATCGTTGCAATAATTTTTCTATAAAAAGAATCCATAAAAATGCAATCCAAACAGGGATATTCTTCGAGCAATAATGCAACAATAACATGTTGCTCAAGTTTTGGGATCAAAAGATAGGGTGATAGCAATTGATGGTTCATTCATATCAAGGGTCCCAAATGAGAGCAATCAATGAATCATGCTACGCCATATATATATATATATATATATATATATATATATATATATATATATATATATATATATATATATATATATATATATATATATATATATATCTAGCAAAGATGACTGCTTATCTGCTTGAAGACAGGGACGGAGCCAGAAATTTATTTTTGGGGGGGCTGAAGTGTATTAAAAAATTTTTTTTGTCACGAAATAAATATATTTAATAAGTAAAATTTAGAATCAATAATTATAAAAATAATAAAAACATATAATTATACATACCCAAAAATTTGTTATTGATTAACACTTGAAGTATTGGTAGTTGTTGCACTCGAATAACGAAGAGGAGGCAATTGCATTCTGCGAGTCTTCATCCGTTGAAAACGCTGCAATATTTGCTCATTTTCAATTGTTGCAAAAATATCCTTCTCGATGTATACAACCAGACAGTCATTCATCCACTCGTCTCCCATTTTGTTGCGCAAATCAGTCTTGACAATATTCATTGCAGAAAATACTCTTTCAACAGAAGCAGTTGGAAAAATTCTGTCGTAGGGATGGCAATTATAGGGCAGGAGATCCCTCTCCCGTCCCGTGCTTTTAAAATTCTTTTTATTTATAATAGCAACGAATTGGGAAAATTCTGCCATTTGATGGCAATGGGGTGTGGGATCCCTCTTCGATCCGATGTTCTAAAATCTCCCTGGCCCAGTTCCCCGCTTTTTCTATCCATATACCCTGCCTATACACCTACGGGTGCCCTCACTATTGTGTAATTATACTTTTTATGTATATAAAACATTAATAACAACATTATAAATTATTTTTTAAAATTCTTAACTGAATATTCAATGTAAAATCAAGGTTAAAAATCACTTTGATCTTTTTTTAATTCATTTCTCTACTTTTAATAGGAAATCTAAACTTACAATCATTATGTTTAAACAATGTAAAAAAATTGAAGTAAACTAAAAAATAATTAAATAATAATGTGTTTATGTATAAATGTATATATATGTATAAAACAATATATAGATCATTGTATTTTTGTTCAATTTTTATATTGATAACCTGCTCCGTTGAAATGAGGGGAGAAAAATCTATCCGGCCCTGCATTCCTAATCTACCGCTAGTTATGCACTTGACATCAAAAGTAGAAAGAAACTAACGACCAATAGAGCAAAGGAATTGATTCATACAGAGACATGTCCAAGTCATTATGTTTGTCCGGCATTATCATTATCTCCTTTCACCGTGGGGGGGCTGGGCTGGCCGCCGGAATCCCCTATATATAGGGGGTTTTCCGGCGGCTTGGGGGGGGGCTTAAGCCCCCACCAGCCCCCCCTTAAATCCGTGGCTGCTTGAAGATATGGTTATATCCCTCTTTTCTTACAATTTAGAGTATCAATTTGCAATATCTAATATTACATTTTATCTCAAGATAAAGTTTTAAACGCATGAATCAAATAAATCCACTGTCTAACTCTAACTCATTAGTGTTTTGACCCTTAACTCCACAATCACCAAAACTCATTGCCCTTTTCCTGAAATTTGGTTTTTATCCTTGTAATGATCCTTGAAGGAAAATAATAATAACAAATGACCCTTATTGTACAGCAATTTTTTCCCTGGTACCTTGCTGGATTCATCTACAACTACCCTCGCACCAGCTTCATTACTTGTTAGTTCTGACCCTGCCATGATTTACTTGACACAAAATTTTGTCGGATATAAAAGTGTAGTTAATTATTGCATGTGCTTGCTCAAATTCAAGCAGGACAACAGAAAATTTATTTACTACTAGTCTAATAAATGCGTCATAACAACCTTCACCTTGATTGGAGACCGACTTAACTTATTAATCTCAATGATTTTGGTCAAGAATCAATCATATCATGCAACCATCAAAACGCCAGTCATTTCTCACTTCTGATATACCAAGTCTAGGAAACTTCTTGGATTGATAATCATGTTTGGTAAATTACCCTTACTTACGCTTAATCTTTACTCGGTGGAAAACATACTACTATGTGTCAAAGCAAAATGCGCAATAAGTTTTACCAAGTGCATTTTACAAGTCTTTGCTGGTATCTGTTCTAATTGTTATTCACATCTAATGCCAGAGACAGTGAATTTGTAACATATACTCCTATGATCGTGGTAGATTTGTGCCAATTCCGGTTACCATGAAAAGGGATTTTGGGCATCATTTCTTCATTCTTTTATGAACTTGGTAGATGGGAATTATGCCCATTCAAAATACATTGCTGAGTGAAAATAGATGTATGTGGTAATAGACATAAAAGTGTGGCATAAATGTAGTTGAGCCTACTTGAGTATCATATTGAATCTATAATTAACTTGCCAAGCCAGATTCATCTTTACTCAAAATTAAGACGACTTAAAGGAGGATGGAGCTCTCTAATCATTACGTTTTTCTCACTTTGGGTGCTCCCTAGTCTCATTATATATTTAGGTAGTGGATTGAGTACCTTAAAAAGGGACATCATAAGCTTTTCCTCTTGAACTTCCAAGATGTAAAATGCTGCCCCTCTAAGTTTTTTTTTTTTTTAATTAAAGGTGAAGATTTCTCAAGTAGTTTTCCAAATTATAGAATTTATAATGACTGCCCTTCTTGGTTAAATTATCCAACAAAAATATGTATGCCAATTTAAAAATCTTCTTGCATATAATACTCCCACCATCCCATTTTGATAGTTTTGTTTTTTTTTCACATAATTTAAGAAAAATTAATTAACTTTGTTGGAAGAGTAAATCTAACCTACTATTTTTTAAATACCCTTATGCTAATATTAGGAGTATGACTAATCATTATACCTTTATTTTAATTATAATAATAATACTAAATAGAAAATTGCACTATTCAAGGCATGAATCAGAGCAATTATTGAATAAGGTGGATTACACTCACTGACAGTAAAAGTACATTAAATAAGGGTATTTTAGATAAATTAAAAGTTAATTAGTATATTTTTCAACAAAAAGTGAAATATAATTTGAGATGGATGAAAAATAAAAACAAGAATATCAAAGTGAGATAGATGGAATATAATACAATGAGGGAAACATAATCAAGGTGTAGCGATGCATGGGAGATTTTTGGAATTTTGTCAAATTTTACGGGCGATCAATGTAATTAACCCAAAATAATTTTGAACAAAAAATTTAAAAAAATATATGAAGTAGAAGTTGTGGACAAAGCTTACAACATGATTACATCCATCAAAAAGTTTATATTATATATCTCGTAGCGACGGTGTTGTGCTGTACTAGCCCAGAAGACACGTGAAGCCGAAGAAGCAAAACACATGTAATCCACGCGTCGTATGCCCTCTAGCTTCCTCTTCATAGTTTCTCTTTTGCCTTTTTTTTTTTTTTTTTAAATCTCAAGTACAATTTCTGCTATATTTATTCTTGATGATTCTTTTGCTTCCTAGTACTAAGTAGAGATTAATTTGCACCTCAGACGTTAATTTAAGGAAATCAAGAAGTGCAATTATGGCTAGTACTCCTGATCAAGAAGCTGATCAAATGGCTGCAGCTGCTATAGATGATGACTTGACTTATGATCAATTAGGTGATGGAGAGATAGAGCAAGAACTTGATTCTGATTTTCTTCTTAATCCTGATATTCCCACCTCTTCTAAACAACTAAAGGTATGAAATTTGCTGACCCTTTATGTTATTTTATAACTTTCATGCTTTGTAAGCTCTAATTTCTGTGTTGCTTTTGTCTTTGCTTATGTCCCAAAAGGAGAAAAAAAAAATGTACTATATAGCTTTGTTATGTATTGAAGAACAAAGCTATGTACCATGGCTTAAATCTTAACTTGTCACCTTGACTTGGCTACAATTAAGTGCCACCTTTTTTGTAATTATGTGCTATTCTGATTCTAAGGTTGAGGCCCAAAACGTGGAGGTTCTTAATTTTAGGATTCCGACTTCAAAAATTAGCCAAAACATGTTGCCAAGATCAAGAATCAGTTGAGAACTAACCCAAAAGATGTATATGTTGCAGAAATAACACAAAAGTAATTATGATTTTCCTAAAATTCACAGGTGTTTGAGTTGTTCTTGTATTGGTTGACTTCATTTACTACTACATTGAACTTGCTGGCAATTTGCAGAATGAAAAACCTGATGCAGAAAGGAAAGAAAACAAGCATGGGATGCCTGATAACCTCAAGTCCACCCTTCTATTTTCAGGGGTGGTGATTGCTGTGGTTGGAGCTATACTTGCTGTGCTTAAGAAGATTAAAGAGGCATAAATTTCTCTCCTTCTGAAGTCACATCTGCTGTTGCATTTTCACGCTCACCCAAGTCTGGAATGTCAAGCCATCAACTTCTAGCTTTCTTTCAATAGACTAAGCTGTAAGGAATCATTTTGGGTTGCACGTTCAAATCAACAAATTGTACATCGATCTCAAGCTTTCCCCCTTGACAAAAATGAAATTAATATCACTGCACTGTAATTTCCTTTACTTCAGGCTTCATCCCTTCATTTTGAGGGAAGAAAAAAGTCTGCCAAGAGACCCAGAGCCTTCTAAACTTTCAATTTGCCTTCATCTTCCTATCCTAAAAGATCCACCATCTACGTCCTTCCGTTTCTAAAATTTTCAGGCCTAATATTTAACATTCCTCTGCAAAGGGTACAGGGCACAACTTGAAGCCCAGCATTTTCCTGTAAATGCAGTGGATACATACAACGAATACCATAAATTTGCTTCATAAACCTGGGTTTTGGATGTTGTACAGGGTCTCCAACCATAAAGCAGCAGTAGGAGAAAGGAGGGAACAGATCACCAATCAGAACATATCAAATCAAAAATCATTTGCATGTATCAGCGTGTGCTTCCTCCTCCTCTAAAAGAGCTGTAGTTTACTAGAATTAACATGGATAAAATCGTCACAAAGTAGCAGACAAGTTATTATATCTCAGCTTCACATTGTATATCCACCATTTAGTGTAAAAGTACTCGTTACAAGGGGGAAGAGAAGAGGTAACACATCAAAGATTAGTCTGCATTATTTCCTCTTAGCCATAGCTTTGTGTAAATTTGCCTTAGTCATGCACTTCTTCTGCTTTCTTGTCTTTTGACAACAAGTACCAACCCCCAGCACCAAGAAGAGTCACCGCTCCAGCAACAACTGCATAGTTTCTATACTTGTCAGTTGACACACCAGGTGTTGAGGAGCTCTGAGCACTAGGTTTAGCATCAGCAACAGATCCTGAACCCCCTGAGCCTGTTGCTGTCTCTTCTGCTTTTGGTCCCTGTTAGAAATTAGCCACGAAGTTTTAAGAAGTGAAATCATGAAGCTCATAACAGCAGAAAGTAAACACAGTATGAACACATTTAAATCTCGCCTCAATTGGTTATCATATCACCACATATCATATCACCACATAGGATAACACGTTGATGAGAATGAATTACAAATATGCAAACTAAAATGTTATGCTAGAGAATATGCAACATACTAAAATTCCAAACAAATTCTGGCTAGAACACACCAAAGCAGCAAATATTCAATCACCAAGATGATTATCATGTCGCAAATTAATCTGACGATTCCTTTCCCTAGTGTCAAAGTAACTGAGAATTTTCTTTCCACTCTGCAGAATATTTTGAATTAAAAGTGTATAAACTGAACCACTAATAGTTCACAAACACCAAGGTAAAATCATAGCCATTTTTTTGTGTACCTTGCGTGCAAGCTTCTCCAACTTCTCTTGCTCAATTTTCTGCAGAGCAAACAAACAAATTCAGCAGTTAAAGAATTTGATCTACACAAAGGAAATCGAAATGAACAATCAAGTCAACATAGAGAAGCAGAAATTCATGTATAATAATTATAACTACATCATAAATAGTTCTGAATTCATACATTTATCCTCCGTTACGGCTCTGAGGAAATTAGTTTCCTAACCTTAGGAGTAGAAGAATGAGTAAAAGGAGAAAAGACCAAGTAATAAGATCAATTTTCAAGTGCCATCAAGAGAGAGCTAGACATAAATATCTTTTTTTTCAATCTGAAATCCTTTGTGCGGTAGGGTGACCAATCAACATCGAACAGGAAAAGGGACAGAGTCAAAACAGCAAACTTAAGTTTCTAGAAATGCACAGTAAACCCTAGACTAGCACTAAGAAGCCCAACAAATGGAACGCCTACCTGTGATCATGTCTATTAAACACATTAAACATGCTTTATCCACATAAGAGCCATTCTTAGACTAGACATCCAACAGAATTCAACACTGTTTGAAGATTCATGACCTAGTTTAGACTTGAGAATCACACAACAAACACTAGAATATGACTTGGTGCTTGCCAGGTGCATAACTGAGGGATCTGGAGTTGTTAGATTTTACTCAAAATAAGAACCATCGAAACATGAAGCCTTTTGAGGAGTATCAATACCATCAAATGTCAGAGTACTCAATATACCCAACCCCAAGCATTTGAGAACCAGAATATGCGATCTTCCTATAAAGATTTAGTCAAGCATACGAGAAAAAACATAAAAAACAACTTACAACTCCTGCAGGAAACATAAGCATTCAGAATTTTGACATTTCCGACTAATCATTTGCTTTAGGTACCAAAGCCGATAATATACAATAATGCACATGTATGATCCTTTCTGTGTATGGATACAGTTCTAGACACAGAACAAGAAACAGATACAAACTGTCTAGCAGCTCAGATAACTATGCCGAAAATAGAACACAATCAGGAAATGCCAAAAAGGATACAGCACCTTCATAAAAATATGCAACTAAAAATCAAAACTGAATGCGTAAGTAAATTGCAACCCAGCAGCAACATCCAAAAGATCAATCAGGAAAAAGAAACCCAATATCCCAAATAAACAACAGTACTTATTAACCTTGATGTAGACATTTTCTGCAGCTTTTTCCTCCTCACTGAGAACTTTGCCACTGCTAGAGAACCTGCGAGAAACATATCTCATTGCCATCCTACTCGCCATTGTGAGCTGCCTTGATAAGAATTCCCTGTCAAAAACGTAGATAATTACAAAATCTTCCACTGACTACACTAACCTACTGCTTTAGCAAACTAAACCGAAATCTAAACATATAATCAAGAAAATGAATCGATCCCATCATAGATTCACAACAAAAATTAAACAATCCAAAATTTTTTGCCAATGAATTTTAAACGAAAAAACATGTATAACAATAATAATTAAAAATCCTTAAAAAAACCCCAACAAAAGAGAATATTAGTAATGTAGAGACAAAACCCACAAGCCAGAATCCACAAAATGTAGAACTTCATACAATCAAAATAAATTCATCTGATTTCGAACCGCTTCAACTAATAATGCAGGATATGCATGCGAAAAAAAAATCAGAAAAATACTCGAAATTAAATAAATATATGAAAAAAAATCAAGAGGTTGGGTGCTTACCAAGAAATTCGGATTGAGAGAAAATTGTGAGAGTAGCTGAATAGAGTTCTGCGTGGGTTTTTGTTATAGATTGGGAAGAAAATACGTCAGCAGACTAGAAAGTTGTACTAGCGGATTAGTAGTAGTTTTTTAATAAGAAGCACAATACCTCCGGCTCAAGAAAGGAATTGATTTTGTGGACCGGTCCAACACCATTCTGGGCTTAGAACATACAAAGCCCACAAACAGCATTTTCGTTTTCTACACAAGTTTTCAGTATTAAGAACTACTAATATTAAATTATCTTGGGAAAATATATTTTGGATAATTTGTAGTGCTATATTTTTTGGATTAACTTTTTATGCCCTAACATTGTGGTAAATTTTTTACACTAATAGTTATGAATACATGCCACGTATACATGATTTGACTTTTAAATTTAAATTAATGTTATGTAACATGGTTTAAACATGCTAGTGTAAAAAAATTGTATACTAGCAGTATACAAAAAAATTAATCATATTTTTTAGTGTATCTTGCTAGATTATTAATATTGGTGTAACCTAAACGAGGATAATCAAATTGAAGAAGTTCAATGTACAAAGGCCTGGTTTTAGTGTTCTTGAGTAGCTCATAATTATTTATGTGGGAATTTTAGCATTAAAAAAATGGATATTCATCAAACTAAAATCAATGTACAAAGGTCTGGTTTTAGTGTTCTTAAGGAGCTCATAATTATTTATGTGCGAATTTTAGCATTAAAAAAATGGATGTTCATCAAACTAAAATCATCTAGTACACCATGAATACCTTAGATTTATTTGCACATAAGTTTCAAAATTTGTTACTATATCTCATTGGGCATGAATTTAACCTTTTCTTAAAAAATTTTAAGATCTCTAATTTTTAGAATTTCAACTTTAGTCTGAACAAGAATTTAACCTTAAAAGTTGATGTAAAAGTTGTTAAGCATCAAAATTTGTTTGCTATTTACTTTGATTGGTTCACGAATTAATTTAAACATATTCTTGTCCTATGATATTGTTAAATATCATGCTTTTTGTTTTTCAAATGGTGCAATCAATTGAATTCTTGTGAATTCATATTAGCACTCCCAAGTTTAGTAGCAACAAATTCCTTCACTTTTCAAATTACAAAAATATGTTCCATTTGGATTAATATTTTTTGAATTTTCTATACAAAAATTATATGGTAGCGATTTTGTCATTTAATGTATGTAGGGTAAAAAGATAAGCGTTATTATCACTTTGCCCCCCTTTAATTATATCATTATTATCAATTTACCGCCTAATGTTATCTTTTAGTTACTTCACCATATAGGTAATTCAACTCAGCACGTTAATAAAATTTTGACAAAAATACTCTTTTATTTTATAGCATTACTACATTATTATTATCACTTTATCCCTTTAAATTATAGTAATATAATCGCTTTATTCTCTTCTAGATATTTTACCCTATTGCTAATATAAAAAGTATGTTAAAAAATGTTTAAATGCATTTACCTTTTTTATATATAATTAAAAATAAAAAGTTGGAATAATTATTCTTTCTTTTTTCCACTCTAAGATTCAAAAAACATAAAAATAAAAGGGTTTTCTCAAATTTCTTCTTTCACACTTATTAATACTTGGAAAAGAAAAGGAGATAGGACAGAAGGAAATGGAAAATTAGATTTTGCAAAAAAAGGGAAAAATAAGGAAGAATCTAATATTATCGTATTACTTTAATATTCTCTAAATTAGAATTGAAATTGGGTAATAAACAGAAAAATAAAATAATTTTAAAATAATAAAAATATTGAATCCTTTCTTGTTTGTATTTAAAAAAAAAAGAATTGAATTCTCTCTCTCCGTCACCCATTTTTCTACTTTTTTTTGAATATAAATAAGATTGCCAATAAGAAATAGATTAATATTTTGACTTTTTTTTTCTTCATACTAAAAAGGAGAAGAGCCACTCTAAATTTTTTATTATTTTTATTATACAAAAAAAGAGTGTCTATCTTCTAAAGTTTTTTAACTTTTTAAGTTGGTTTAATGATAGGATAAATTATTTAAAAAATTACTTTATGGGGTAAACTGATAATAAAGTTATAATTTATGGGGGATAAAGTAATAATAATTTTAAATGTTAAATATGTCTCATCACTTAAATTAATAAAAAACTCCGTTAAGTTTAACCATTAATTTTGGGATAAAATGACTAAAAATAACATTAAGGGAGAAATTGATAGTAAAGCCAAACATTAAGGGGGTAAAATGATAATAATCCAAAATATAATTGTGATACATGGTTACTTAAAAGGCAAAATCGTTCAAAACGTCCCTCACAATTTGTAAAATGATTTTTTTTTGTCATTCATTTTTAAAAATGTAATTTTATATCCCTTACAAATTCACATTTATCAAATTTGATCATTACCTAAGTTTCTGACTAGTTTTTAGTCAAAATTCAATGTGTGCCTTGCATGTGATTAATTTTTAGGGGCAAAATTGTCAAATCAAAATTTATATAATTTGATTTATAGTCTCTTATATTTCACAAAATGAATTGTTTCGTCTCTTACATTTCACAAAATGAATTTTTTCATCCCTCATTAACCATGTATACGAATAGTTTTTATTTAAATTCATGTATATATCTATTTAAATTCACTTGAACTGTACAAATAGTATGTAATATAATGCTATTTGATTTCACCTAAACAGACTAATTGTAGTTGTACATATATTATTCAATAGATATATAAATGTGTTTAAATCTAACAATTTTGTTTTAAACCAAAATATATATATATATATATATATATATCTATATATTTGATTTCACAATGTAAATCTATTCAATATTTGTAACTTTTTTTTTGGTAATAATTCATTTTATCGAGTTGTGTAATAAAATCATCTAATTAATCAGTTCTAATTCGAATTTTATAGTCATGCTAACAAATTACAGTTTAAATCTAGAGTTTTTACTTGTCACTTTTAAGACCAATAGTTAAATTTCTTACCTTATGATTGTTTTAAAATTTGAAAGTGTCAATCACTTACTTCTTTTTGTCATACTTTTTATTTGTTTATTTTTTCTGTCTAATTTTAATTCGATATAAACACTTGATAATGTTTAAGATTAATTATCTTCTTTATTTTCAATTTTCGAGTAAAAGGAAATGAACATGAGCGAAAAACTAACAAATTATTTTAAACTTCTGTATATCTCTATTTAATTTCATATGAACAGTATGTTCAGGCGAAATCAAATAAAAATATATTACATACTGTTCGTATTATTCAAGTGAAAAAAATAGATATATACATGAGTTAAAAAAAACTATGTATTGGATTATATGTACAAATAACTTTGAAAAAAAATCATTTTGTAAAATGTAAGGAACTATGTATTGGATTATATAAATTTTGATTTGATAATTTTGTCATTAAAAAATGATCATGTGCAAGGTACGTGATGGATTTCGACAAAAAACTAATCGGAAATTTGATAGAGATTAAATTTGATCAATGTAAACATGTAAAGGACGTAAAAGTATACTTTTAAAAGTGAGGGACGATAAAGTTATTTTACAAAATGAAGGCACGTTTTGAATGATTTTCAGTAATTAAAAAAAACTCAAAAGCTGAGGTGGCAAGCCACTATTAGCTAGATTCACGTGTAAAAATTAAAAAAAACCCTCCAAAAAACCTTGCAACTTTCAATCTTCTTCCTCCATTTCCAGCTCCGGCGACTGAGACACACCATGGCGGTGCGGGCAACGGTGGGCCGGTTCCCGGAGAACCAGGAAGCGTTGGAATCAAGCGGGATACCATGGGGAGTAACCGTGACGCCATTCGCCGGGAAGGACGAGAACGGGAGCCCACCGGCGTACGGATCGGACGGGAACCTTTTGCCCCGATGCGAGAATTGCTGGGCTTACTACAACACTTTCTGCGACCAAGAGCAGTGGGCTTGGACTTGTGCGCTTTGTGGAACCCTCAATGGACTTTCTTCTCAGGCCATCGCTCGTTATTCTCTTCCCCACTCTTGTGCTGAGAATCTCTCCTCATTCATCGACCTCGAATTGCCATGTATTCTTCTTCTTCTTCTTTTTTTTTTTTTTTTAATTTGTTAGGTTGAAGTTTTTGCTGATGGTTTTAGGATTCAGGACAGCACCCAATATGATTTTTCCATTTGGGATTGTGTATATTGATTAAATTGTGGATTGGAGCTAAATCATGATTATGGTTTGCATTTCACTGGACCTTTTTCCAGTACTGGGCAAAGGTTAATTTTGCATTTCTATGGTCAGTTGTCTGTGGAAATTGTTCTGTTGTTAAATAGCGTGCGAGTATAAGTTCTTATGTATATGTTAATTCACCCGGTTTCAGCTTTTGCTCATAATTTAGGTTCTAAAGTTGTTTTCCAACTTAAGCTTTTGGTGATAGTGTAGGATGTGTGTTATCAATTATATTGAATGAGATATCTCATACATTGCCAGTCGGTTACCAAGAAATGAGATCCTACATGGGTATCTCGTTTGCATTACTATGCTTTTTTTAATATGGTTTGTTGAATTATGTTGTTTTCTTGTTCTTGCAGTAGATGAATCTGAGGAAATGCAAGCACGACTTGTTTATGTGGCGGCTGTGGATCTTTCATGTAAGATTTAACTGGTCGTAAGAATAGTCTCCTGTGTGCTTTCTTCTTTTTTATTGTTAATTTTACCTTTTTTCTGTTGTTGTAATGTGTAAAACAGTAGTTAAAGGTCGGGTATTGGATTTGCTATCCTTGATGATAAGAAGTTTAACAGACCTTGAGCTTTTGCTATATGGTTCAGTGAATAGGTCATAAGAACTTAATTGCTTGGCAATAACAATTTGAAAGTTACTGTCAGCAGAAACATGGAAAAAATAGTTTAATATTGGAGGATTCCATAGGTTTTTGGGTTTGTGCATGTAGAAATAGGTTTTAATAGATCTTCTTCATTGAAACACTAAAGTTTTCCAATTTAGACTTGTTTTGAGGTTTCTGTCTGCACTGTTTCCTTTGCTAGAGGAACTGGAAACGTTGGGGTTCCTTTGTGTTTTCAAGCTGGAACCTATGCAATTGTCATGATCGTAGTTCAAGTTTCTAATTCAGTGTTGTACTGCATTTTTTCACTAACAAATGGTTTTACCAGTCATAATGATTTTTAAGGTTGAAAGACAAATAAAGAATAAACAGGATGGTAGTTATATGCAGTTTAAGAATAAAGAACAGCCATTTATTTAGGCTTCACTGTGTAACTTTTTGTGCTGAAGTTATGGGGGTAATGCCAGTATTGAATTTGACTTATTTTTACTGCTTAACCTTTTTGCTCTCCCTCTCTGGGTGCACTTTCTCATAAAATGAGTAATTCTTGTCGAGGACAATTTACAACCGGCAATGGAAATTGGTTGGTGGCTTTATGATAAGATAGTGTTTCTTTAGAGTGGTTTTGACCTTTTGATATGTGGATCCTAGTAATGCCTATGGTTTTGTCCTGTTTGTAGTTTAACACTAGTAGGAAGGCCTCTGTGTTATTGAAATTGTTGTCAAGCTATTGTTATGTGTGATGGATTTAATTACTTACTTGAACTCTTTTGCAGCCTCGGAAGAGTTTCTGGAACTTATTAAAAGTGCTTTGTTAGCTGCTTTAGAAGGTGATTGACTTTTTTGGATGATTTGCTCATAATTTTGCAATCTGTTGGAGAAACATATCCCTATTAGACATTGATATTTTGTTTTTCTTTTCTTCAGCCCTTGGACCTGGATCACTTTTTGGGCTTGCTACTTTTAGCCACAAAGTTGGTTTGTTCGATGTTCAAGGTCCAATCCCAGTGGTGAAAAATGTTTTCATTCCTCCAGATTCAGATGGCAGCCTCCCAATTGAGCTTGATGATGTTATGCCTTTGTCTTCATTTTTGGCTCCAGTGCGTTGGTTAACATAATCATTCTAGCGATTTTCTCTCTTGTAAAAGCAAAATCATATCAAGCTTTAGGGTGAATCTGGAACATCTTCCATTAGGGTTGTTACGCTACTGAAGAAATTGTGGGCCTGAGTCTCTCTAATCTCTCTTGCAGGTTGATACCTGTAAGGACCGTATTGCATCTGCACTTGAAGCGCTAAAACCCACAAATTCGTGGGAGAGGACCACAGCTGCCGGTCAAGGAGTAGATGGGGTTCTGTTGGGCGGGCGAGGCTTTGGGGTGGCAATGGAAGCTCTTCTTAATTATCTTGGTTCAGAATATGGAAATACTTTTGCATTAGGTAGTACTGATTTTATAATTTCTTCTACTTGTACAATCTGTTTTTCTTTGGGTTCTTTTAATTTTTTAGTATTCTTGAATTGCAATTATTTTTTGGTCTCAGAATTTCTTATATATCGTGCTCCAAGAGTTTTTTTTTTTTTTTTTTAAATGTCAGGTCATTAATGTCTCTGAATGTGCTTATCAGAGATGTGACGTTGATCTTATCCTTTGACATTGTTGCACATTAATTGAAGTGCAGGAAGAATTTTTGCTTTTCTATCCGGTCCACCTGATTTTGGTGCTGGAGAGCTGGATACTAGAAGGTATGGTGAGCAATATGCCAGTAAAGGAGAGGATGCAGACCTGGCTCTACTTCCAGAACAGACACCATTTTATAAAGATTTGGTATATAGAATTCATGTTGTTTTAAATGGATGTTTAATTATTCTTATGGAAAAGCATTGACATATATTTCACAGGCTACTGTCGCTGTTCAAGCAGGTGTTTGTGTGGACATATTTGCTGTTACAAATGAGTACACAGATCTAGCATCTCTAAAATTTCTCAGTATTGAGAGTGGGGGCTCACTGTTTTTATATACAAATACTGACAACTCAACACTGCCACAGGACATGTGAGTAGGAGTGCTAGTGAATTTTTTGACTTTATTTGTATTTTGAAGGTGATACCAGGCCTATATTTAGTCTGAAAAGGAGTACTGGTCTAATTTTAATAAAAAATGGAACTAATTTTTTTTTCTGTCAAATTTCTCTACATTTTAACTACCTAATTCTTGGGGATCTTTTACGAGTCTGGGTGATATGATGATGTTTTACAGGTACCGCATGTTAAGTCGTCCTTATGCTTTTAATTGTGTGCTCCGGTTGAGAACATCTTCTGAGTTTAAAGTTGGTAATTCAGTAAGTGCTCATCTGTCTTTGCAATTCTATTCACTTCCGTGATTGGTGATTATATATAACATTGGCATTTTGTTTTCATACAGTATGGCCATTTTTTCCCAGATCCTCAATATGAGAATGTACAACATATCATTTGTTGTGATTCCTTTGCCACATATGCTTATGATTTTGACTTTGCAAATGATTCTGGATTTTCCAGGTAAAAAGAATCTTTTCCGTATATATTTTTTTTAAATATCTACTTTTAGGTTCATGTCGTTCCTACTTACTGTGCGGCTTGATCATGTCTGTTGTTTCACTAAATGATGCATCTTGCTACCTTATATGAGTATGTAGCTGGTGACGAACATGTCTCAATACTTTGTTACCTTTAGAATCCATGAGATGTAAAAGCTTTTGGAATTTTTAATTCTTCAGTATTTTTAGGGGGTAGGCTTGCTTCATATTTCCCTTTTTTTTTTTTCGTTTTCCCCTCTTTGGTTTATTTTCCTGGTTTTATTTGAGTATTTTTCTAATCTGGAGTAGATATAAAATTGATACTGTATTGTTCAATCTCAATGCAGACATACTACAGAACTTCCTATGTTGCAAATTGCTTTTCAGTACACCATTGTAGTGCCCCCTGATGAACTGTCAAAATCAACATCAAGTTCTGCAAACAGGTATGCCAACTAATTGCTGAATGAAACTTCAATTAGGTAATTTGCTGGTAAGACACTCTTTCCCCCTTTCATTTAGATGTCCATTTGTGAAGAATGATAAATCCAGTGGCATCATCTGTAATTTTAAGTAAATCTGTTAAACCATAAACATATATCATCTTGCATATCAGAGTAATTTTTAAGTTTCATAAGCAATTTTTGACAATTATTATCCTTTTAGTGGAAGTGATTGATCCTATATTTTTTTTTCGGGTGTCACAGCAACATTGCTGTGTGCTGTCTTTTGTTTTCTTGTCATTTAGTTTTAAAGAAATGTTCAGCTCCCAATATACTTTACAGATCTTATTTTAATCTTGAATCTTGTTACTCTGAAGAAACAAGCATTCCCTTCAGAGGAGACTAAGGATCCATACTTTGCAATTTACAACTGCCCATAATATCAATGAAGTGTACGATAGTGTTGATCCAGATGTGGTCCTTTCTATACTTGTGCACAAGGTAATTATATTTTACTTCGATGGTGATTTATTTATACATTACAATATTTGGAAGGAATTCTTTGTGTACATCTTCTTAAAAGACTATACAAGATGGGCGAAAAGGGTGAAGAATAATAAATCAGAGGATGGCTTTATGACCAGATTTTGTAAAGTTTATTAGTTTGTAAAAGAAGTGATGGTGGAAGGAAGATGCCCAATGCTATTGCGGTTTAATACTTAGACACTCATCTTTATTATAGTCAGGATGTGTTGGTGCACACTTGGCAGGATTATACATTTGAAGAGAAAACTACAAACTTTGTACATCATTTACATATCTCTCTCTTTCATTTCACAAAGAAAATGATAAATTAGAATCATCACTTTGTTTTTCTTTAGAACTGTTTGCTTTTGAATGATCAGTTTGTTTTCCTTTAGAACTGTTTGCCTTTTTTTTCTCTCCCTCAATTGTAGTTCAGCTTAGCTTCAATTTATTCATAAATATGCACCTATGCGGTGGTTAAAATAAATAATCTTTTTTTGCTTGCCTTCTATATCGCATAGTTGAAAATCAGTAATACGATGACATGGAACATAGAAGACATATAATACCACCTGCAGTTCCAGCAAGTGTAGAAACTTGTTGTTGATAAATAGAAGGTGATGTTGTCATTATTAAAGGAAGTGAGGCATTAATTTTTTCTAGCTGATTGTTCATATATTTTTGACTCAGGTCATATTGATTTCATTGGAGCAAGGAGTTAGAGAAGGCAGGGTCTTACTTAATGATTGGCTTGTACTCCTTACAGCTCGATATAATGATGCTTGCAAACTTCTGCAATTTGAGCGTGGAAATTCAGCTACAGCTCATGTTGATGTTGCATTCTCCCAGTGCCCACAGCTTCACCCTTTGCCCCGCTTAGTTTTTGCTTTGTTGCGAAATCCTCTACTCCGCCTGCATGAAGAAGGTGTTCATCCAGATTACCGAATATATCTTCAGTGTCTATTCAGGTAAGTTAGGAGTTTAGTTACTGAGACTTCTCAGAGGTATAATCAGTCATTTCAGATGCAAGTAGGCGTAAAACTGCAGCTTGTTTTGTGTTGCGTTGCAAGTATATGCTTCTTTAGTTTCTCCTTGCAGTAAAAGACTAAGGTAAGGAGGTCAGCTAATCAAGTATAAGATTGGATTGAAGTGCCATGTTTCATATATTAATCTGCCCTCCTTGGTATTGAAGAAAGCAGTTGAAAAATTTCTTGCATGATTTAAGTGCTGTTAGATCAAGAGGGAAACCCACACAAGATTGCATGGACTGTGATTCTTAAAATTGCTTTTGTGCCTAAATCACGTGTCTGCTGTGTGGTCATCATAATATAGGATCATTGTTTTTAATCTCAGGTTGTAATGGGGTTGATTAAGGGTGACACAAATATTCTTTAGCTGATTTCTGATTCAAGATTGATCAACTCTCAACATTATTTTGCCTTATTTTTGTTCTGAAAATGTTTATGGTTGATTATCCAGCACTAGGTAAATGTTTTCTTCAGTCTAGTCAATTTGCCATGATCTAGTTGACTAGTTTAGCATTTGTCAAGGTAGGATACACATGGAGATGGAATTTTGGTTCTCTGAAACTGCCAAGGGAGCTCTTCTAATTCTCTTGTGCCAGTTGTTGAGTTGATTGAAAATTTTGGATATTACGTCACAATTCACTGTTTTGAACTTTGGATGCAGTGCTTTAGGACCTTCATCTCTTCACCGAGCTATATATCCTATCTTGACATCATTTGCCACTCCGGATAAACAAGCCTTCCCACGCCATTCCTTGAGTCGCGCTGCATTGATCACAAGTGGAAGTCCAATATTTTTTCTCGATGCATTCACTACCCTCATTGTATTCTATTCTTCTACTGCAGACCCTGCACTTCCTTTTCCTCCACCTCAAGACTGTAAGTTTTCTTGCCTTGCTTTGATGCTTTTTCGATAACCATAACTGTTTCTTTATAACAATGAGAATTGTGGTTTTTCTTTATCCAATGAATTAAGGTTGGCTTCGATTTTGCCCACTTTCATTTTTCTTTTCACTGCCAGGCTTATTAAGAACTACCATAAACAAGTTAAAGCAAGAGCGATGCATTACACCAACACTCATGTTTATAAGAGGAGGGCAGGATGATTCCACAATTTTTGAAAACTATCTTATAGAGGAACAAGACGTTGAAGGCAGCGGATTCACTAGTGTCATGGGCTTCGTTTCTTTCCTGGAGGAGATAAATCATGGCGTGTTGGAATATCTGAAATGAGTGAGCCGCATCATACCTCAGTTAGATGTAAAATTAAGGACAGGATCACTTGGCAAACAAAGAGTATACTGATGTGCTTTGTAGCTGCAGTAAGAGAGAGAGAGAGAGAGAGACAGAGTGTGTGCGTGTCTTGAAGCAGAAGAGACGAGGCTGTCTTCTTGTACTAAATTAGTTCCATCCAAAGTATTTGCTGTAGTCGCGAAAAGGAGGGAATCCATTTTTCCCTTTCCTAAAATTAGAATTTTGTCTGCACATGTTTATATTGCCTCCATTGTTTTTTTTTTTTTTTTTTTTTGGTTCAATTTATTTTGACATAGTCCATGTGGCCTATTCCTCTTTGTGATTGTAGTTAAGTGTTTTGAATGCGGTCTTATTCTGCAATCAATAATCTCTGCAATGTTAAAGTTTGAATGCTTGAGACATAAATTTTAGTCGTATCAAATCTCTATATTATTTCCTTGTATGTTTCCGCTCATACTTGGACTCTTGAACCCTTCGATGACCAAGGTTGGTCTTCATTAAGGCGAGAACCCTTCGACGATCAAGGTTTAGTAATGCCAAAACTTAAAATTAGTCGGATCACATTTGTATGATATCGCGCTCATGTGCATCATCCGAATGAGAGTCCATTTAGATAGTGAGTTTTTTTTTGGATGTTTGTATGAAATTTTACTGTAATTTATTGTAAAAATTATAGAATATCTTTTTTAGATTTGAAGGTTTGGAGGAATTTTTTTTCTTTTTCTTTTTCTTGTTTTTCTTCCCTCCCGCCACATCTCGAGTTGTATCACTAACAGCCATCACCACCTTAGCCCTCTTCCCCCCCCCCCTCTCCTCCTCCGTTTCTGTTCCTTCTCCTTCTCTCTTTCTCCTCTCTCCTTTCCTTCTCTGGCTTTCCCTTCTTTCGACCCCCCTTCCCCTCTTGCGCTTTCCTCTGATTGCATGACCAGAGAGAGGCAGGAGAGGGATTGAGGGAAGGGGGAGGTGGAGGAGAAGGGAGGAAGAAGAAAGAAGGAGAACGGAGGAGGAGGAGACGAAAAAAAAAAGAAAGAAAAAAGGAGACATCGGTGGAGGTGCAGGGCAACCATGGTCGGCAACGGAGTTGTTGGTAGTGAGTTGAGGTGGGAAGAGGACGAAGGAGAAGAAAGGAAAGAAGGAATTTTTTTTGTTGTATATTTAGATATTTTGATAAGTATATTTTAAAAATTTTGAAATTTTTTTTGATATTCTTAGTTGAAGTAGTTAAAAAAACTGGGAGAAGAAAAATTAGGCAAAATTTGCCTTCCAAATTCTCAAACAAATTTTTGTATTTTATGTATTTTTAAAATATTGTATAAAAAATACTTGTTCTTTTCATCTAATTGTGTAAAACATGTAGAAATAAACTATTGAAGTTCATGAATTATATTTTAATTTTTAAAAAGCTTTATAAATTATGTAAGACAATGACATATTTTTTGAGTTATCACAAAATAGCAACAAGGTATATCATAATTATACATCACAGTTTTTATAGATTAATGTGTATAATACTAATAAGGCAATAAAATCTCAACTAGTTTAATGTCTAACATGCATGGATAAGAGTTAAAATTGGTATTAATATTTCATAATCTTTAAAAAAATGTTTTATTAATTCTATACATTTTTTATTCCATAACTTTCCAATATATTTCTTATATTATTCATGTGTGGATTTATCTGCATAATTTTGCCATTCTCGTATTTTTTACACCAACCTTATAATAGTACTTTCAAAAACAAATTTTGTACGAGTGATAATAAAATGCCCATAAGGGGGACCCAAGTTTTATACTTAACACACAAATTATATAAAGTGGCCAACCGCCCGAAGGAGGGGAGACCTTTCTGCTTTCTTTCACTTTCTCCTTGAACAGCTCTTCGGACGTCGCCGGAGCTCCAAAGAATTGGTACTTTCTCTCTTTGCTACCTGCATCATTTTATGCTACGCTTTTAACGTTTCTTTCGTGATTTCATACGTTTCCAATGAGGTATTTTTCGTCAATGAAGCTAGCTTCCGTATGTTTCTAGGTCTGTATGTTTAAGTAGCAAATTGAAAACTAGGGTTTCGTCTTCTCTGTTTCTAATAGGTAAAAGGTGATAGGAATTTTTTATGTTGAAATTTAAGGGAAGGTAGTTCATTGAAAGGTTTAAATGTGTTGGCATTTTGGTGGTATCTTTCTAGGGGGTTTGGGAAAATCAATCAATTTACCAGATTTCGGCTTTATTGCTGTTGTAGAAAAGTTATAAATATTCTGTTGATTATTCTGTGGGCCTTTTATAAGCTGAAGGTGGGTTTCTTTCTTTTTAAATTTTCTGAAAAACTAAATTGTGTGGAATTAGTAGTGTGGATAGAAAATGATTGAATTACGAAAATTTGACCTCCTCAGAAAGCTTTATTTAGCTGAGGATGCAGATTTAGGTAAGTTTTTGATAAATTTTTATGCATTATGTTCTCTGTAATGGATTCTTTTTGAGATACGTAGTGAGCTTTGTATATTTGATATTGGGTTTGAGGATGGTTGATGGAAGGGCGGTGCTGGAACTGTACTATGAATGGACAATGATGATGCTGGAGAGAAGATCAACTAGAAATTCTGAGGCTGATTGAAATTGTTTGTGTTGAATTCATTGCTAAGAGGGAAATGGAGCTTTCAGAGCCTGATAAGGAGTGTAAGCACATTACAATCCATCATTAATTTCCCTAGGCAGTACCGTTGAGTGTTGAAGAATTATTTGGGTAGATGGCGGTGGATGAGGAGGATTGGGAAGAAGGGAAATAGTGAAGAGCATTTATAAGGCTGAGAAAAACTCAGAAAGTCATGTTATCGAATCTGAGTGATATAGTCTTATAATAGTGCCTCAGTGACATGGTCGGATAACACAAGCAGGAGAATAGACAGATGTATGATTTATTTGTAGGGGTTTGTTTGAGAACAAGTCATGCTCATAAAAAGGCTCATATCTGTGTCAGTGTACATGTTTTTGTGTGTAGTGAGAGAGAGAGGTGGGAGTTTCCACTTACCACTGGAACATGCGGTCCTCGTCAGTCGCTATGCTTAATTGATTGGTGTTGTTTCCTTGTGGTTGTTCTGTCACTGGAGAATTTGTTGTGAGATAGATCCACCCATGATCAAGAATTTGCATAAATATCTTAAAGCTGATTTGGTAATAGGAATCGGATTGAGAATCATAAACCCCACGATTGGCATGGGTTTATATCATTTTCCTTGTGTTTTGTTCTAGAACTGCAATGCTTTTTATTACCAATAAGGGGATAATCAAATGGCAACCCGAGTCCCATGTGTGATATGGTAAAAACATCCAGTTTAACACTTCCCGTAGATTGGCCTCAATTGTGGTTCACTGAACAGCAGCATGGATGTCACTTGTTTGGTACCCATTCCTGATATGAGGATCCCATGCCAAAAACCCTGTGATTTCTATACTTAGGTTTCCCAATTGGGTTGCAAGTCCTTTTGGTTAAGTGCCTTTTTTGTTATTCTTTGTTTTAAGAAGCTCTACCTTTTTTTTAAATAAGTTTTATTATTTGTTTAGTTACTTGTTTTGGTGCTCTCCCTCTCCCTCCCTCCCTCCCTCGCTCTCTCTCTCCCCCACCTGTTAATCCCCCATGTTTTGTAACCTTTTTGATGTTTTTAACTATTTCTATTTTGTCCAATTGCAGGAAGGTGCACAATTTGGTACGTAATTTGGTACTGATACTATTTTTGTGAGAGTGGAGAGTTTGTGGATTGGCTCCTTTCTTGTGCAGCAGGCTGATTCATGCTATAACTGATGATGTTTCATTTTAAAATTCTCTGTTTTTGTTATAATTATCTGTTTACTTCTTGGTTCCTACATGCTACTTCTCTTATACCCCAACATTGTCCGCGTTGCATGTACCTTTCAATGACATCAATTTGCAAATTTAGGTTTGATTATTTCTCTGGCATCACCCTTATTCCTGTCTCAAAACAGACCTTTCTTGGTTTTTTGCATTTCCTTCATATTCCTTTCTGTTATCATACAGGCTTCTCTTTCTACTCTAAACTGTTAGTCCCATGATATCTAAATTTTCGCTGCACAAATCATTCACATTGAATTCTTTGGAGTCAATGTCACGTTAAATTGAGGTTTCAACCTTACACTTCTCCTTGGCATTTCATTTTCTTGCCACCAGTCATTATTTGTATGGTGCTTCCGATGAATTCTTCTGGCTTCTGTACCTTCTTCACAGTTGCCTTGAACGCTAGCTTAAATAGATACTAAGATGCCAAAGGTGAAAGCAAATGCATTGGAACAAGCTGAGAAGCTTGGTGAACCTGAGAAATCAAATGATTCTGACGAGAGATTAGCCTTTGATGGTGATAATGACAATGAAGACCTAATGGATGAAGAAGTTGAGTATGAAGAAGTGGAAGAAGAAGAGGAAGTGGAAGAGATAGAAGATGATGAAGAGGAAGAGGTTGAAGAAGTAGAGGTGGACGAAGAGGAGGAAATTGAAGCTGCTAATGGGTCCATCAGTGGTGTCTCAGGAGTTAATGAACAAGATGACAATAAAAAGCATGCTGAGCTACTTGCTCTTCCTCCTCATGGTTCAGAAGTATATATTGGCGGAATTTCTCGAGATGCTTCTGAAGAGGAATTAAGGGGATTTTGCGAATCAATAGGAGAAGTCACAGAGGTAAGGTTCTTGTGCTTTTTAGGTATACTTTGATGTTGGTTCTCGTGACATCTAATTCTGTCGTTCTTGTTGCATTTAGGTAAGAATAATGAAAGGGAAAGATTCCAGTGAGAACAAGGGCTATGCTTTTGTCACCTTTAAAAGTGTTGAGCTTGCAACCAAAGCAATTCGGGATCTTAATAACACTGAATTCAAGGTAATTTTAACATATTGTTGAGCTGATTTCGTGGGTACTATGGCAATACTCGTAGCTATTGCTTCTACTCTCACAACACACTTTGTTACTTCTTTCCTGTGCTGTTTGTGTTTTATGCTTGACAATGTTCTATATGCTGGAAGTACTGATTGCTCTTTAACTTATTCTTCTTCTCTTCCCATTTCTCTCTCACTCATAGGGCAAAAAAGTCAAATGTTCTACATCTCAAGCAAAGCATCGTTTATTTATTGGTAATGTTCCAAGGAACTGGGGTGATGAAGATTTAAAGAAGGCTGTGATGGAGGTGGGACCTGGTGTTACTTCTGTGGAACTGGTTAAGGTTTGTATCATATATGGCTTCATTCTTCATTTCATGTTATTTTTCAGCATGTAAATTTTAATGCAGGTAATATAATTTTTGTAAGTCTTACCCAAGCCATGATCATTTACTCCTCTTTTTGTTATATGCAGGACATAAAAAATTCACAAAACAATAGGGGATTTGCATTTATAGAATATCACAATCATGCATGTGCTGAATATTCAAGGCAAAAGATGATCAACCCAAATTTTAAGCTGGATAATAATGCTCCAACTGTCAGTTGGGCTGATCCTAAACATGCCGAGTCTTCAGCTGCTTCACAGGTTTGAGAATATTATATGGATTTATCCACCTTTAAGGAGGGGTATTGCATGATAGACAGAAGGGTAAGGGTATTGCTACTAGTAAATTATTGGAGTCTGCACGCATATGCATGTGTGCTGTGGATTGACATATGGTTTCAGAAAATCTGCATAAGCATGTATTGTCTGCAGTGTATAACCTTAGGGTAATGACTTGGACCCTCAGAGCTGCGGCCAAAATCTGTCTTCGTATGGTTGACAATTAACACACATACACACCCACAAAGTTTAGAAAGTACATATCTAGTGCTTCTGGAATATTTTGTGTTTTTGGCTTCTTATTAACTGGTTACTTTGTCAGCCTCTCTGGTTTCTGAAGTTGTTACATCAATTCTGTTCATGTAGAAGTTTTTGTGGATACAAGAGTAATATGTCCGTGTTTCTCTCAGCAGGTGAAGGCAGTTTATGTGAAAAACTTGCCTAAAGATATCACCCAAGATCAGTTAAAGAAGCTATTCGAACACCATGGGAAAATCACAAAAATTGTGCTGCCACCAGCAAAGGCTGGACAGGAAAAGAACAGAATCGGTTTTGTGCACTTTGCAGAGAGATCAAGCACCATGAAAGCACTTCAAAACACTGAGAAATATGAGATTAATGGTATTGCCTGTGTCAGCTTTTCTAGTTTCTTGCTATTTTATTCTCAGCAAAAATGCTGATAAACCATCTTTTGTTGATGAATGCCAGGACAAGTGGTCGAGTGCTCTCTTGCAAAACCACAGGCAGAACAAAAACCTACTGGAGGACCAAATGTACAGAAGTCTGCTTTGCTGCCTAGTTATGCACCCCCTGTTAGTTTTGGTTTGGTTGGTGGTGCATATGGTGCAGTAGGGGCAGGATTTGGTACGACTGGCTTTGCTCAGGTATGAATGTTTGTATCCATGGTTTCCTTCATTCCCTTTCTCTCCCTTGCTGATCGTGAAAGATGGTGCTACCTAATCTATACTTTCCACTTTATTGTTTGTTCAGTACCATTAATTTTTTCTGTTATTAATTTCTGTTCCTAACATTATCTTGTAAACCAAAGGGTTTACTAAATAGATTGTTGCTGGAAATATGGATTAGTAAAATAAAATAGACAAAAGAAAGACTTAGATTTTCTGTCAGCTGACCGAGCAGCCGATAGGCTTTGGTTTCTTAAAATCCAAGAAAGTGAATGATTCTATGTTTTTGTATTTGTATGTGAAAGTACTCAGTACGCTGATAAGTATACTGCTTTCTTGGTTGGATTTAGGAGGAGATTGGATTATGTCAGGATTATGTCATTTGGGTCAATGATTGAAATACTTTTTGTGATTGTTTACAGTATGTGTGCAGTTGCAAACCAAACATGATCTTTTCTTATATTTATAGACATGTCCCACTTCATCTGAATTGTTTTCTGTGTCTGATCTATGAAAACCAACAAATTATAGTTTCTGTATTCTCATATGTCTGTTTTACTGGTTTGAAATTCTAAGAATTCTAGACATATTGGAATTTATCAGGAAATCCATTTATGGTTGTAGTTATGAAACGTTTGCTATCCATGTTACTACATCTTCACCCCAACCTCCCCCCCCTCCCCCTAAAAAAACCCCCCAAAAAAAAACCTGTTCATTCACTGTGTTTGCTGGTGAACTGAAGACAGAAGTGCCTTGTTGAACATTTAACTTGAATTGTTTAAAATATGTAATGTCCCATCTTTCTTGTTATGCCTATCATCTTGTGGAACATAATCGTATCTGAAAACTGATTTATGGTATTGTATGGTTAAATAGTCATAAATTCTACACGTTGGGTTGACTTTTTTGTTCAATCTCTTTCCTGGTTATTTTCACATTTTTGGCCTTCTTATAACATTCTTCTGTATCTATGGTGCAGCCTTTCATCTATGGCAGGGGACCATCACCAGCTGGCATGGCCATGATGCCAATGCTTCTTCCTGATGGACGGATAGGATATGTCCTGTAAGTGTTTTACTGAAAGTTTCTTGTCTTTTTATAAAGTTATACTCAGTTGACTTGTTGCTAGAGTGAGCTTCTTATTTAACTTTTTTTTGGTTCTATGGTTCTTTGGTGTTTATGTGCCATGCTCTGGTATGTATATTCACTATGGCAGTATGCATACTTCCATAACTTGTAGTAAAAACATAATCTGATTATCTGGACCAAGTACTTCTTCCTATCATTGTTGAAAGCCAAGTTTTTAACTGGCCTGTATAGACCTTATTAACCTGGGAAAGAATGCTAGTTTTCTATGTTCATCTGGGGAAACCTCTGAATTTGCAAATGTGACCATCAGATGTGATTTGAGTAATTCTCAGTAGATAAACAGATTGCATGCTGAACTAACTCTGATATGTTACTTTAAGAATTAGGCCCATAAACTTTGGAGGTTTTCTTTTTTTATTTTTCATTTGTTCCAGTAGTTCTGGTTTTGCTTCGCTAGATATGTGATTATTGGCATGATAATAAGGGTGCTAGTACTAATAATATGATGTTCGACAATTTGGTAATGGGTACTCTTTGGGTTCAATTCTAGGCTATATACATTGGAAATCTTGTAAAAGCAAATTAACTGGTACCTGCTGTATAAAATGGAAGAGGGTAGGTGAAGCATAAATTTGGTTGTGCATAAGGTTGATTTCCTCAGAGTTTTTTATGGAATTGCAAGTCGGAGCCTAGGGGAGCAGATATGAGATGAAGAATAAAGTAAATCTGGTCCTTTGTTCTATTGCACGAGGCATTAACTGTATATCCACAGAAGGATGTCAACTATTCTTTCTTTGTCTTGCAGGCAACAGCCAGGAGCTCAGCCATACACACCCCCACAGCAGAAAGCTGACAGCAGGATTAGCAGTGGTAGTGGCAACAAAAGTGGCAGCAATTCAGGCAGGGGTAGGCAGAGTAACAATAGTAGCCAGGGGCGTAGATATCGGCCTTACTAGCTGCTTTTTTATTTTTATTTTTTATTTGGAGCCTACAGACGTGTGCTTCTTGGGCTTTTTAAGTTAAAAGTTGGGACTTAATATGTTGGATGTTTAGGCGAATTGTTCTACTCATCTAAGTCCTAGCATTTTGAGCTTTTTTTTTTTTGGTGTAGTACATTGCTGAATTACTTAGGTCAAAGATGTTCTTCGAGGCTTTGAGCCTTCGGGAAAAGCTGAATATGCCAAAATTCTTTCGAATGCTTCTATGAAATTTGTAATGTTCGCCAAAATTATACAATGAATTGGACAAATAAAAAATGAAAAACTGTGAGGATAATATTAAGCTCAATTTCACGTCTAGGGCCTCCATACCGAAAAGCCAAAACTAGACAGACTATTGAACTAGCCTCACCCTAGGTTCCACGTTAATGACGGAAATGTTGGTGCATTCGCCAGGCAAACAATCGGTCAAGGCAGTAGTGCTAAATTTGTTTAATCTGTCAACTTGCTACAGAGAAGGTCAATTAAAATCGCACACAAATAAAATAGCAGTAAAAGATCACCATATTTAACTGGAAAATATTGATATGAAACATAAACATCAACCAAGGTGAATTTACAGAGAAAATAGCCTTCTATAGTGAACGGAATTTTCTTTGTTCCAAGTAGCTTTCAGCATTTAAAAGATAGTAGTAGCTTTCAGCATCATATAGCATATTTTTGCAACTGAATGTTCTCCCTTCTTCCAATTCAGTCTTTAGAGGACAGAAGCAAAAGGGATGGCCAATAGGTAGACTCAGTTAACGCAAGTATCAGCTTTCAAGAAGACCAAAGAAAAGCCTAATATAGCAAGTGAAACTGCACCAAAAATGCCAATTTTGTAAACCACGTCAACTTTCAGTAGGCTTAGGCTACACACGCTCAAGCATACCCAATATATCCATCTGGACCGTATTACTATAATTTATGCTTGGCTACCTTCTTAAGAGAGAAGAGGAGGAGGAAAGGGGGGGGGGGGTGGCTATGCTAACTTGGGGAAAAATCTCCTCAGTCATCAGCACCATCTTCACTTTCATCACTTTTAGTTGCATCTTGCTCATCTTCCACTTCTGCTGTAGGTGGCTCTTTCCTTTTGCCCTTTCTATCAGCTTCCTTGGCCTTCGAAGATCCTGATCTCTTTCCAGCATTCCTTTGGCGAAATTCTGTTTGATGAAGGAAAAGGAAAAAAAATGCAAGAAATCCAGTAAGCTCACCACTCACAAGCTACCCAATAATTGTCTTATAAAGAGATTTATTACTCTTTCTTTCTTCATTTTCGAATTCTTCCAATCTCTGAAAAATTACCAGGCAACACAACTTCTCCATCCAGTTACGTGTAATTGTTCAGCTAAATATGTATGAAGAATGGCAGCATCGAGGGATACAATAAAAAATAAAATAATATGGTGATCCCTACATGATCAATTTACTGTGGAAGCATAACTTCAGTCCAATAACGAGTGTCTTGCTAATGCTTTTTCATGCGCTGAAAGAGTTAATTTGTCCTGCAGAATGTCTTGAATAAAGGGAAAACCAAGGTAGAAAACAAAGGCAATCTCCAACAGTCACATATGGCATTGGCTCAAAAAAAAAAAAAAGAGAACACAGATCAGTTAAAAAAAAATAGGATGCATATACAGAGCTCAGGTTAATCTCAAAACAGCTAGTTCATATGACATGAGCAAGGCCAAATCTTGGTTGCAAATTCTACAAGGAAGAAACTTTGAAACAAAAAATAAAGTGGGGAAAAAACTAGCTAATGGACAGGACTTTTGCTGCCAAAGCACCAAATGACTAATACTGCCTAATGAATTTAAGCACACACTGGTTGTCTGATGTTCTATCCATTGAATGCATTACTAGAAATAGACTCCGCTACATAGGATTTAAGGATATCTAAAATGATACAAGTCAGACAAACTGAATCAAAGTTAACAACTGCAATTCCTGAGAGCGAGCATCTTTATAGATTTATAATTGACTTTTGACTTCTCAACTGATGAAACTAAATGAATTTCAATTGGTTGCAAGATAACGAACTAGGACAGATGCTCCAACTAAATCTTCTTCATGCTCAAGTGATTTAGTGCACATCGATACATTACTTTCAAGACAAGTTTGTCAAATTTTTTAATTATTATTAAGCACTTCCAATGACTTTCGGAGCAAGCAATGCAAGAATGATCAGGGAGAAGGGCTTCAATATGAGAGAAATATAGACATATTAGGGACCCTTTCTAAAGCTAATGCACAAGCAGGGATTTTTGTGTCTGTTTCATCTCATAACTCTCTGGATATGCTTGTTTCAAGCCAGTATTAGGACATGGTCAACTGCTGAAAGGCGTAATACCTACAGGACCTGCAACCATACATCCACTTCAGGGCATTTCCTGCAATTTGGTCACTAAGAGATGGAACATGGTAGATTAGTGACATCTTTAAAAAAAAAAATTAGCTTAGCTGCCTTGAGATCTTGTAAAGCACGAATTTTCATATTTTTCACAATCTAATATAAGAGCTGAGTACTTGTTTTACAAATGCTCCTTTTGTCTGAATGATGTAAACAAGAATGATCTTAGTTATTATCTTAGTGCTCAAGCCTTGAGCAATTATCATGATGTAGAATGGGTCAACCCCAACCTACTGTGCTAAATGCACAACAGTACATTCGAGCCTTTGCTCGAACTGTATATACTTTTAACCAATATATGCAATCTATCATTTCGATAAAAAAAAAAAAAAGAAAGATTCTCCTCCAGACAAATGGATAAAGTTAGGCCATAGAAGTCCCCAAGTGAAAGGCAGCTTTTAAACACTCCAGATATAGACAATGCTGACTTTTGCTACCAAAAACATAATTAAGCAACTGCATTGACATAAAAGAGGTACAGACCTTCAAGAGAGGCCCTGAGAGGCTGAACAAACTCTGGAAAATCTATCTCCTCAAGCGCCTTCAAAACATCCTCGGCATTTATTATCTGCCTATTCGACTCCTTGCATATATCATTTGCACTACAAACCGTTCATTGAAAACATATCACCCACTCACACTTCACTTCAAAAACAGATTTAACAGTGTACAAACTCGGAACAACAAATGCATTCTCTTGGTTTATTTCAAGCTTGAGTTTTCTCTAATTTGAAAAACTTTCGAAATTGCATCGACTAATCGGAGATCTTAGAAGTGAATCCCCGAAATTGCTCGGAATTACAATATTTTTGGCCGAAAAAGAAAACTTCAAACCCTAGGAAAGCACAAATTCTTATACTTGTCCGTGAACTAATAATTATCATACATAGAAATACTCGTATGAATCTGTAAATCGAACTCACGTGGCGGTGAGGTAGTGGATGAAGATGCGACCGCTTTCGGAGAAGGCCTGCAGGGCTTCGCGGAAAACGGTGATTTCAGACTCGGCAGAGAGCTGAGAGAGCTTATCTTTCACCAGCCGCCGGACAATTGTCTTCGGCAACTCCTCTAATTCCCCAGCCGCCGATTCCGTCACCGTCGTCACTTCACCATTCTCCTTCGCTTTCTCTTTCTCTTTCTCTTTTTCCGCCATTCCTACATAAACGTATTACACGCGCGCTCTCTTATATATACCCGTTGATTATTGATACTTATATAGTAGCTGGCGGCCTGCCTCTGCCTTGACCCTGCTTCCCATCTTTTTCCCGCCATTTGTAGAAAGCGTTATGCTCACTATCACGTCTTTGTTATTTTTGTGGTTTTTTTTTTTTTGCTTCGAAGGGTATTTGTAGAAAGTGTTGTTACAATACAGTCCGCACGTGTCCAAACTCATACAATTCCTAGACACTTGGACTCGGATATAGACGAGCTATGGATATGAATACTCTAATACAAAATGAAGAGTCTATAATTTCTTGTAGCATGGCATATAAATTATCTGTATATAAAATGCTGTATTAGGCTAGCCAAATTTATGAGTCAAAAATTTGCTCATAGTGAAGATGAAACCGCTGCTTCAGTGGCATAGCTCTTTGTTATTTCCTAATCACTGTTAAGGTTGTGGGAAAAAAAATTTTAATTTTGGGATTTATTATTGTTTTCTTTTCATTCTTGTTAAATCATTTCAACACTGTTACTTTTAACCATATGATTTGGCTAATTTGATCCCTTGTCTGATGAGAATACAATCCAGTCATTGATAAGTATATGGTACTGGAATTCATTGTCCATAGTATTTAGCTCACGTGATGACTTTTTATAGCATAAAATATTCTGACCTAAAGGGGTTCTACGTAGATGTAAGTCAATGCTGCAATTTTTTTTTAAAAAAAAGGTTCAGTATTTCTAGATATAAAAGTGTCCCTCGATACACAACTCTAACCAAGGAGTACACAATTAACGAAGAAATGCTTTGATACCCTAAGCCTAGTTGTTTATAATATATTGTATACTAATACTTTCTCTTTTTTTTTTTCTAACAAGGGAAGTGTAGGATTTAATAAGTAGGAGCAAATCACGGAAAATGTCGTTAAACTATACATTAGTACTTGTTCAGGTCACTAAACTAATATATTAGTCAAAAATATCACTGAACTAATTAAAATGCATATTTTGTAGCATTTCGTGTAATTGAATCGTTAGGACAAACGGAATTCTTGTCACGTGACTTCCATGCTTAATTTTTGAGGGGCAAAATCATCGATTTAACTTTTTGGCTGAAGTTTATGTTCATAAACAACTCCCCGAATAATAAACCCTAGCACATCTACTTCGATTTTGCTCTCAAAATCCTAGGCCGCACTAGCAGAGCTGCTACAGAGATAAATTCGACAATGGTAGCCACCAACAGAGCTGCTGCAGAGACAAATTCGACAATGGTGACTGCAAGGACTGTGAAAAGGCGTCTCTCCTCTTGACTTTGTCAAGGCTTGTGCTGCCCATCTCAGGCGATTTGGAGGGATGGAACTTCCACATTGGGTTGATATTGTGAAACTGGTCTGATGCAAAGAGCAGTGGAGGTCGTTAATCTCTGGTCTAAGGACCACAGAAATGATGGAGAAGTAATTCGAAAACCAGAGAAGATTTCTTACCTTGAATGATGAACAGAAGAGATTACAGGAAATGTGAAAAAAGCAACTTTACAAATGGAATCCACTACCGCCATAGATTTCCAACTTCACCTTTTATAAGTGACTCAGGCGGTGATCTTAAGTAGGCTAACAAACTTATGACGTCGACTAATGTCATAAGATTTTACAAATCACTGACTAACCTATCGTACCTAACTCCAGCTGTAACTAACTCCATGCACAGCCACATGTAGCCCCATGTACGCACATGCAACCCATTTCACGCATAATCCATTTCACGTGTATCAATACCCTCCCCTCAAACAATCCTTGGCCTCAAGGATTGAAATGAGGGAACTATAGCCGTAAGTCTTGCAAGTACTCCCAGGTAGCATCTTCAGGAAAGCTGTTACTCTATTGAACCAGCACCTGGGTAGTAACAACTCTCCCACGCTTGACCAAACGTCGGTCCAGAACTGCAATGGGTTCCAACAGTATCTGTCCCTAGTGTGTGATTCCAGCAGGAATCTAAGCTTGAATAGACCCTGTGCCGACCTTCTTCTTGAGCAGGGAAACATGGAAAGTGTCATGAATACGAACATGTGATGGTAAGGCTAATTTTTATGCCACTGCTCCTATCCTTGCCAACACTTGAAATGGACCAAAATAATGAGGAGATAACTTCTACAGTGATGAGAGCGTAGAATCTGTTGCCTGTAAGGTTGAAGTTTAACATAAACCCAATCACCCACATCAAACTCCCTCTCTGACCTGCGTTTATTAGCTAACTATTTCATCTTGTGTTGAGCCTTGGACAGATTATGCCGCAGGGAGTGAATGACTTTCTCCCTTACATGTAGGCTCCTGTCCACAGATTCAACTGCCGTGGTCTCAGGTAGGTAAGGAATGTGAAGTGGGGGAGGCTGGCCATAGACTATCTCGTAAGGAGTGAATTTGGTAGGGGAATGAAAATTCGTATTATAGCAGTACTTGGCCATTGGCAGCCATAAACTCTAATCCTTGGGATGATCACCAGCCATACACCTCAAATTGTTCTCTAAACATCTGTTAACTACCTCTGTCTGGCCATCACTCTGAGGATGGTAGGAAGTGGACATGTTCAACTAGACACGCTGCAACCTGAAAATTTCCTGTCAGAAAGAGCTCAAGAAAATGGGATCTCTATCACTGACAATGGTCTGAAGAAGACCATGTAACCTGTAAACTTGGTCTATGAATAGCTGGGCAACTGAGATGGCGGTATAGGGATGAGCCACAGCCATGAAGTGAGCATATTTGCTGAGTCTGTCCACCACCACTAAGATCACCTTCCTGCCATGTGAGAGGGGTAAGCCTTCAATAAAATCCATAGAGATGTCAGACCAAATCTTCTCAGGTATGGGTAAAGGTTGTAATAGGCCCAGATAAGCTGTATTATCTGACTTATTTCTTTGAAAAACGTCACATACTGCTACAAAATGGGCCACATCCTTGAACATGCACGGCCAATACAAAACCTACTTAAGTCTCCTGTAAGTGACTTCCATTCCAGAATGCCCCTTTGTGAACTTGAATGCCACAAGGCAATCAACATGTTCCTTAAAGACTGATCATTGCCAACCACCAATTTGCCCCTCCGCTTGAGCAACCCTTGCTGCCAAGAATAGTTGCTAGAATGCTGACCATTGCTGCTTAACTTTTGGATCAATTCCTGGACTATCGCATCTTGTTGCCAACTCTATTGGATATCTTTGATGAGAGAAGTTGTGACAGTAACCAAGGCGTACAGTGAGCTGCCTTCCTATGGTTGTCTGGACAATGCAGCCGCTACAATGTTGTCACTCCCCTTCTTGTACTGTACCTCATAATCGTACCCCATCAACTTGGCTATCCATTTCTGCTGCAGTGGTGTATGTACCCTTTGCTCCATTTTATACTTCAAACTTTGATGATCAGTTTTGATAATGAAGTGTCGTCCCACCAAATAAGCTCTCCACTTTAAAATCGCAGTGACTATGGCCAACATTTCTTTTTCATATACTGACAGAGCTTGATGTTTAGTCCCCAGTGCTTTACTGAAAAAAGCTAATGGTCTCCTTTTTTGCATCAACACCGCCCCAATCCCATTTCTAGAAGCATCAGTTTTCACAATGAATTCTTGAGTAAAATTTGGTTGAGCTAGGATAGGGGGACTGCTCATAACTTCCTGTAGTCTTTTAAAAGCTTGAGTAGCCCTATCATGCCACTGAAATTGATTCTTCTTAACCAAGTCTGTGAGTGATTTAGTAATCTTACCATAGCCTTGTATGAATCTCCTATAATATCCAGTAAGGCCCAAAAATCCTCGCAGCTCCTTGATTGTCTGCGGTATTGGCCAATTTTTAATGGCAACAGTTTTCTGAGGGTCGGCTTGAACACCTTCTGCATTGATAATATGCCCCAAGTAGTCAATTTGCTGTTGAGCAAATGCACATTTACTCATTTTTACCTGTAATTCATGCCTTCTCAACAGTTCAAACACAAGTCTCAGGTGTTGCAGGTGCTCATTCCAACCACCACTGTATACCAAAATGTCATCAAAGAAAATCAGAATAAATTTCCTTAGAAAGGGCCTAAAGATGTCATTCATCAGACCTTGAAATGTTGAGGGGGCATTAGTTAGCTCAAAGGACATAACTAGAAACTCATAGTGGCCATCATGAGTTCTAAAGGCTGTTTTCTCCACATTTCAGCCTTCATTCTAATTTGATGATTACCAGACCTCAAGTCTAACTTGGTAAAGAATTTAGCTCCAAAAAGTTCATCCAACAACTCTTCTATTAGAGAAATAGGAAATTTATTCTTTATGGTGCCTGTTCAGTTGCCGGTAATCAACACACATTCTCCAGGATCCATCTTTCTTTTTTACCAAAACTACTGGAGAGGAGAAAGGGCTAGAGCTAGCTCTAATAATCCCACAAGCAAGCATTTTTGCTACCAGTTTTTCAATTTCACCTTTCCAAAAAACAGGGTACCTATAGGGTCTTACATTGACAGGTTCAGTGCTTTCTTTTAGAACAATCCTATGGCCATGCAATCTTTCAGGAGGTAAACCATTAGGTTCTTGAAACAAATCACCATATTCACTCAGCAAACATTCTAGATCCAGCAAGTTACTATCCTGCCTTCCATTAGTTCCAGCTGTAATAGAAAAAAGAGATAATGGCCCTGGCTCTGGTTCTGGACGATTCTAATTAGACAGAGTTGTGCTCCTGCAATTTGCTCAGGTTTTTGCAATATTTTCTGCATTTTCTTTTGTCTCACCAACTGTAACCCGTGTTGTTTCATTCCTCTCAAGACTACCTTGTGACCACTCTGCAGGAATTCCATCATGAGATCACCAAAATTTCACTTCACATCACCAATGGTGGTTAACCATTGCATTCCCAGAACTATTTCGCACCCCTCTACAGGTAACACCAACAAATCAGTCTTGAATTCTTGCCCTTGCATTTTCTAGGTAAAGTCTGGGCAGAGATCGTGGGTAGTCAACTTGTTTCTATCTGTTACTTCTACCATTAGTGGCTCAACCCTTTGTGTGATTAACCCCAGTTTTTGCACTACCTTGGGGTGAATGAAATTATGTGAACTGCCACAATCTATGAAAATATTCACAGACTGCTTCCCTACATGTCCAGTGACCCTCATTGTCATAAAATTAGGGACAGCTATGTTGGTCATGGCATTGAGAGAAATATAAGCTAACTGCCCCTTATCTATTGCATCCTCCTCACCCTCAGTCTTCGGTTCCTTCTTATCTGGCGTATCATCCCAAACCTCCAACCTATGGAATTGCTTATTTTCACATCTATCCCTAGCTGTAAACCTCTCATCGCACCAAAAACATAATCCCCTTGCCCTTTTCTTGTTCATTTTCGCCCTACTCAGCCTCTTGAAAGCCTTTTTAGCACCCGACTCATGCTGCCTTTCATTGTTGGGAAGTGCTGGAAACATAGGTAGGGGCAGTACTGCCTTAGAGTCTGTTTTCCACTTGTGACTAGGAGCATGCGCACGGAACTGTGTGGTACCCGTGCGGTCTGAGTAATTCAGGAATGATTTGGACATTACTTTTTCTTTTGACTGCACTATCATTTTTGCTTCTTCAATTTTGGTCAAGATTCGAGCATGCTGCACATTCTTAGGCATAAACATTCGTAAGATCAACTGAATTTCTGGCTTCAATCCACTCAAGAAGCAGCTAGTAGCATAATCTTTTGGAAGATCCACCCTATTGAGGAGTTCCTCAAACACATCGTGGTACTCCTTTACTGACCCAGACTGCTTCAAGCTCTTAAGCTCCCTCATTGGATCATCATACAAGGAATCTCCAAATCTTGAAGATAGCTCTCTCACATACTCTTCCCAGGTAGGAAACTCACGTGTAAGTCTAGATTTCATAAAAATTTGGTGCTACTGAAGAGCTTTACCTTCCAAACTCATCGCCGCTATCTTAACTTTTACTGCGTTGGGAGTCTCATCCACCTCAAAAAACTGCTCACTCTTGTATAACCATCCTCTAAAGTCTTCTCCATTAAATTTCGGGAAATCAATTCGTGATAGACGAGAAGGAACCTGATATCCTCTCCTGCTGCTGGTTGGAGCATCCGAGTTGTGAGGGCAGCCATTTCCTTCCCCCTGAGCCTTCTGTGTGTGCAATTCGATCACCAAATTCCACAGAGCCGTCATTTCTCTCTCAAATTGCTTATGTTGCTCCTTCAGCATGGATCTTACGTGCTTTTCTATTTTCCGGACATGCGACCTAGTGCCCTCTGCTATCAAAGAGTTGAGCTGGCGTAACCCAGCTCTGATACTACTGATGCAAAGAGCAGTGGAGGTCATTAATCTCTGATCTAGGGACCACAGAAATAATGAAGAAGTAATTCGAAAACCAGAGAAGATTTATTGCCTTGAATGATGAACATAAGAGATTACAAGAAATGTGAAAAAAACAACTTTACAAATGGAATCCACTACTGCTAGGCCTGTCAACGGTCCGGGTCTGGATCCGGATCCGGATCCGTTTTGTCAAACAAAAAAATGGATCGGATACGGAATATAGTATTTCGACCCGTATTAGACTCGGATCCGAATATAAATGGATTAATAATTTAAAATATGTATATTTATCAATATAATTTGATTAGGGTGATGTATTTGAGTAAAGTTAATTTGATTTATTTTCTTATTTGATTTTTTTTTGTATTAGTTAGAAATTAGTGTACAAATATATTTTTTTCTCATTTTTATTAGAAATTGTAAATTTTCATAATTTTTTCAGGTAGACCCGGACCCGGATCCGAGACCGGTCGGATCCGGAACATAAAGTAGAAGACTCGTCGGGTAAACGGGTCGAATCCGGATCTAATTTGGTATGCCGGGTCCGGGTCCGGAATAATGAATTCCGGTTCGGACCCGACCCGTTGACAGGTCTAACTACCGCCATAGATTTCCAACTTCACATTTTATAAATGACTTAGGCGGTGATCTTAAGTTGGCTAACAAACTTATGACGTCGACTGACGTCATAAGATTTTACAAATCATTGACTAACCTATCGTACCTAACTCCAGCTGTAACTAACTCCATGCACAGCCACATGCAGCCCCATGCACGCACATGCAACCCATTTCACGCATAATCCATTTCACGTGTATTAGGTACACTCAGGAGCTTGCTCTGTATGACCCAAATTGGTACTACATCAGAGCTGCTTCCATGGCTAGAAAAATTTATTTGAGGCAAGGCCTTGGAATTGGTGTTTTCGGGAGGATTTATGGAAGAAGCAAGAGGAATGGAAAGCTGTCCACCTCAATTTGGTAAAAGTAGCGGGAGTATTGCTTGTCACATTCTTCAACAACTCCACAAGATGAATATTGTTGATAGGGACCCAAAAGGTGGAAGAAGAATCACATCCAGTGGACAAAGAGATCTTGACCAAGAAGAATCACATCTAGTGGATCCCATCCAAAGTCATTGGGTCCTCTGGTAGGACCAAAATTGCTTGCAGTTTTTTCTACAAAAGTTATTAGCTGCATATTTGACCCAAGAGCAAGAGAAAATATACAAAGAGCATGGGCTGCTTTATCTTCATATGCCATCAATAAGTTGTTCAAACCTTCATCTCCAATCTTCTCCATTCATCATGGAGGCAAGTATGTTGCACCAGCCCTAGTCCATTTATTTCTTTGGTAGCAATTTTAGCCTTTTCTTTGGAGATATCCTCAGGCTCACCTCGTAGCTCCGACAAATCAAGTTTGAGCAATTGAAAAGGAATCAGCTTGTCGAGAATAGCACAAACTTCCTTGAGCTTCTTGGCATTTCCAGAGATAAAAGTCACTGGTAGAGATAGCACCGATCCCTTCACCATAGCCATTGCTGCAGACATTTTCTTGCGATTCTGTGTTTTTCTTTTCCTTTTTTTGGGTGGTTTTTTTTTTGTTGAGATTCTAGAGTGAAACGACCGCCTATTGTGGTTTATTTAGCGCGCTTAAATTTTTTGGGCAATTTTGCCCTACAAATCTTAGGTGTGCAGTTCACATGGCATCCATTCTGTTTGACTTGATGGTCAAATTACATTGAATGATAAGAAACGTGCATTTTGGTTAGTTCAGTGATATTTTCGGCTAAGAAAATAGTTTAGTACCCTACACTAGCACAAACATATAGTTTAGTGACATTTGGCGCAATTTGTTCTAATAAGTAGGGAAAGGACATGAGATTAGCACCCAAAACTTCTAATTCTTGAATCTCAACTTTAATAATTAAATCAAAACCGTATCAGTCATCGATAGTATCTACTTAATACACTTTACATTATTATATTAATTTTTGTATATTGATAATGTATACATCTACAATATGTGATATATGTAAGATTAATTTTTGCTACTACATCTCTTCATTGGTAGCGATAACATAGTGATGGTGGTTAAGTAGATTAATCCATACTTTTTTTTGGCTATTTCTTTGTGTGGTGTTGGTGGAGAGTACATGAACAACTTCTGATTTTCAAACTAACCACATTGGATTAATCCATACTTTTTTGGCTATTTCTTTGTGTGTCGTTGGTGGATAGTACACGGACAACTTCTGATTTTCAAGCTAACCACATTGGATTTGATAGCTACTAAGAAGTTTGGTAAGGTTGAGGCGCGTAGAACACTCTCTTTAAGACGATACGTGCCTCTACGGTATTTTTTCAGCTGATGCAAAAGATCTAGTGCGCCGCCTCCAAGATACAACAGACTAACTCTTTGATTGTTGCTTCCCTCTGATCTGCACAATCAAGAGAAGCAAAAGCTTCATAATACCTTACTTTGTCCAAAGAAAATTAGAATCAGGGAGAAAGAAATAAGTGTAAGGAAAAAATAGTATTTAGAATAATCTTTTATTGAGAGAAGTGTGTAAGAAATTCTCTAAAGAATTTCACTATTTATAGGCTACAAAAACCTTTAGAAAATAGGTTGAATGTCCAAGTTCAACATATAAAGGTTTTTTTCATATTAAATTGTAGCTAATTTGTAAAATTTGTAACCTAAAAATTGATTCATATTTGAATGGCTTATAATGACTCAAAAAATTCTTCATTTGATTAAAAAATTCATTTGTAACTCCTATTCAATTTTGTAACTCCTATTCAAATAATTGTATAATAACTCTATTCAAAATGTATTGTAACTTCCAACATTATAATTCCCATAACTCTCAAATAAATTATATTATAACTCATTGTAAATATTTTGTTATGAAAAATTTAAGATTTTATTAAAATACACTAACATATAGTGGTGGTAGGGCTGAAAAATGAATCAAATTACTTGATTTTCAAATAACTAAATGTTCGTTTTAGTTTGGTTCGCCAATTAGTTAAGCTAAACTTAACTTGAAGAGCGCACTTTATGTTCGATTACATTCAAATTCGACAAAAAAGTTTGTTCAAACTCGATCTGACAAATAAACAAGTCAAATTTGAACAAAATTTCAAAATAGTTAAAATAATCAAACTAGGTTGTTTGATTTGATTAGTTTCCATTGCACCACTAGGTGCGCGGTAAGTGGTGAGACAATGAAGATGGTTAGGTTTTCTTCCGAGAGTATATTGCTTTATATTAAAAAATATTCAAATTCGATAAAAAAGTTTGTTTAAACTCAATTTGACAAATAAATAAATCAAATTTAAACAAAATTTTAAATTCGTTAACATAATTAAACTAGGTTGCTCGATTTGATTAGTTTCCATTGCACCGTAAGGCGGTGTTAAGTGGTGAGACAATGAAGATGGTTGTTTTCTTCCGAAAGTAAATTGGAATTTAACCCCCACCACATGAAACCAGGCGAATCAATCGGGTGGGCAACCACCGCCACCGGTACCAGTACACCAAACTTCTCTCGTCTCCTGTCGAAATTTGGACTTTGCTTCGTCTAAAATTCAACGAGTGAATTAGTTATATACTACCAGATTAAGGTACTTATGAATTAAGTATTTTAATCGCTCAGTTTGCAATTACTAGTAGTATTTCATTCTCATTTCCCAGCTGAAGAAGCAAACACGCCACACACACCAGCACACCACAAGAAACACGCACTCAAATGGACTCATCATCATCATCATCTTTGGACAGCCACCGAGCTGCCTACTCACCCTCCGCCCCACCCGTGCCCGACCCGGATCAGGAACCCAGGTTGGCCCACCCGTATTACCCCTCTCGTTCTTCTCAAGACCAGTACTACCGTCCTCCCGCCTCCTCCTCTTCCTCTTCCTCCTATACGGGTCACACTTATCACCAGAGTCAGTACCCGACGCTTACACCGACCGGCAGCTTCAGCAGCAATTATGGGTCAGGTCATTCATCTCATTCGGATCCTGGCTACGGGTATGGTTATCCTCCTCCCCAGCCCCAGCAGCAGCAGCAGTATCAGAGCTATAACTACAATGCTTCCTTTCCACCTGGGACCGACCCGGGTGTGATTCGGACCTTCCAGATGGTGGATAGGGATGGCAGTGCGTTCATTGAGGAATCGGAGCTCCGACAAGCTCTTTCTTCGGGCTATCAAAGGTTCACCATGCGGACTATCCGTTTACTAATCTTTCTCTTCAAGAACCCTTCTGATTCTGCTCTCAAAATCGGTAAATATTCTAGTCAACGCTTTTTCAATGAAGTCTTTTCTGGGTTTCTTTTATATTATGCTATTACCCTCCAGAGAATATTCTTTTTATTGTGGTTATTCAAAGTTTAGAGAGTAAAAAAAAAAGTGATCTTTTTTGGTTTTATTTCTTTCATTTGATTCTGACTGATACTTTTTTTCCTTGGTGCTTGTGAATACATTACAATTGAAAGATCAAAGACCAGAATATTAAGTGAATCCCTTTCTTTAATGCGATACTCCATGATGCTTTATCCCGATGCAAGATGCACCTTTTATGTAGCATTTAACATTTGAGGAGCTAGATATATTTTGGAAGATTTAGGATATCCAATACATAATTTTGCTTTTTTTTTTTTTCAATTTTTCTGGTACTCGTTCTGTGTGGTTTTATGGTTGGATGATGCTGCTTTATGAGAGAGAAAAGGTAATGGGATTCAATGTGCTAATGAGTTGGTAAACAAGATGCTTTTCCTATGTAGGTTAGTGAGCTAGTATATTTTTCATCCTGAATTGATAAAATTGTAGTTTGTAGAGGTTATTCTTTGACATCTCGGAGAGCGTTGTTTCAAATTGTGGCTACTGTTACTAGTGTGGGAGATGAGAAGGAGAAGAAGTGAAGAAATGAGGAAAGAGTAGGGAGAGTGTGATGTGTGTTAAAGCTGAGAAAAAATGTGAGGCTTTATTTGATTTGATGTGGGATACTCCTCTGCACTTAATGACTAGGATTTTGCTCTGGTTCTGGAAAGTGGCGATTTACTATGCAGAAGAAATTTCTTATGCGGAGATGGTATATTTAGGATTATGAATCAGAAACTTAAAATACTGAAGTAAAAGGATTTAAGTGGTGGTCTTTTTTGACTTCGTAAAAATTTTCTTTGTGTCCAATGGTGGACTTGAGAACGATAAGAGCTGTTGATATGTTTCACTGCCTCTGGAAGTGTAACGCATGCAGTAGGTTGAATTTGCTTTATTTGGAAAATCCCATTGACTTGTGAATTTATGGATGTCTAATTTCAACTCCATTCCCCTTTCCCATTCTCTCTCATCCAAAAGACTACAAACAACATTTTTGCTATCTTTCAAGTTATTTACCGACTCCTATAACTTTGGATAATGGTTATGGTTACTTGTGTTGCTTATTCTTGGTTTTGAAATCACAGGGCCCAAGGAGTTTTCTGCTTTATGGAGTTGTCTTGGTCAATGGCGAGTGAGTGATCTTTTGATTCTTTGTTACATTTCCTTCTTTGTTCCCCTATTATTTGGTTTATTCTGCTATTGCTTGTTTGTTTATTGTTTCTTTTTGGGAGGAAGGATGGAAATTGGATATTTGTTGTGTCTATATATGCATCTTGAGATGAATTATAGGGTACTTTCTTTGTTGGTTTGCAATGTCATCTATGAGATACGAGATAACTTCCTGATTTTTGGTGCTTGAAATCTTCAGGTCATCATCTTTTCAAATACTAAAGAATCAAAATATAGTGCATCATCAAATGATTGGCTGTAAATTCTACTCGTGCACATATATTTTTATCTAGGATATGCTGTGTGATTAAAATTCAGTAGGCCATGACATTAACTGTGAAGCATATTGTTCACTCTGAACTACATATAGCACATGGTGTAAAGAGGTCATTTTGACTTCATTAGACCAAGTGCAGATGTACTGAGCTATAGAATGGCGAGTAATGCTCCAGTTTTCTACCATCTTTTAGTTTTATATACATGAGATAGATGGTAAGCCAAACCACAATATAGTTTCCTGTTTATTTAAATTTGGAGTTCATTAACTGTTTATCCTGAATTAATCACACAACAGACCTGGATAGAGAGATGAACAGTCAAACGCACACAATAAGAGGAGAATTGCTTTACTGACATGGCTATGTGCTTTTTCTTCTGTAAAGCACTACTTACAAATTCATATTCATTATATTCAATGCTTGTGGTCCTTAAGAGCAGTAAGAGGGAAAATTGCGTGGTATGTTTTTAAATCTATTTGTCTTTTAGAAGAGTGGTCTGACACTAACATGCTTCTATAAACAGAGTTGTGAGGCATAAATTTTCTTTGCTGTCATAGCCAAAAGTATGGTTGGAACTCTTCTAACGTGGGGTAGCATATAAATCTCTCAAGGAATGGGTTTAATGGCATCAGGGGTTGTGATTCATATTCTTAAGAAAAGAGGTAAATGAGGAAATTCCTGCCATAATTGGGAGTGGTCCATTTGCACAGCAGGAAGTCTTTTAGATTTTTTCAGTCCCAGTTGATTCTTGGGATCATATTTCTTAAATAGTAGTTAATGGTAATAACATATTTCTTACCTTTAAGAAAAGGGAAGACATTGGGGCCTAAAGAGTTTCTTCTTTTTCTTTTTTTTTTCCCCTTATGTTTAACCATTTTCGTCAACCTCTGCTCATATCTTTTCCTGAATTCTTGCATAGTTTTGGATTGTCTTGGGATGACAATCCTGTCTGTTTAACAAGTTATTTCTGATTTTGTATGGAAAAACACCTACTATATTTAAAAATTCATGGTTTAGTTTGATTTGGCCCAAACATTGCGAAATACTTGAAGAACATAGTTTAAGAAGGAAATTAGCAAGATATGCATGTGGTGTTATCTTATATCTGAGGAAGAAGAGGCCCAACATTCTATGCTACTGCCCTGTTAGGTGTGTAACTTGTTGAGAAAGGTGCAATGTTTAGTTACTAAAACTTTCCATCATGGGGATGTGCATATAATAGCATAACTAAAAAATTAAGTATAAACTCTGTTTCAAGTATAAACTCTGATTCAGGTAGAATAGAGTATCTCTTACCTTCTTAGATTTTGGTGCTACTTTAAATGCTGCTTAGCAGATGCAAGACACCGTGAAGAAAACAATTTGCTTAGTGTCTGTTTTTGGATTATTTCTTAATCCGAACACATTGTTGGGTGCATATCTTACAAAAGGCATGCTATACTCTCTTTGATTTTGGATGGAAGGGAAAGTAAACTTCTGTACAACTGGAGAATATGCCTATGTTATGGTAATAGATTTGAGCAGAAAACTCTCTCGTGGTAATTATGTTTCTTTGGTAATGGGTAAACTACTTCTGTTCGATCTTAAAGGCATCTAATATTTTACTTTCTTTCCAGTCTTGCTTTCTTCCCCACTTAAAATTGTTCAACTAGTCAGTTTTTGGTGTTCAATTTTATTACAATATTTTGTTTCAAGCTATAATAGTCTATTGGAATAACTCTTTCACTCTTTACTGCAGGCCATATTTGAGAGGTTTGATAGAGATCGAAGTGGGAAAATTGATGCAACAGAACTAAGAGATGCTCTCAATGGTATAGGCTATGCAGTACCACCTTCTGTATTCCAAGTTCTCATTTCCAGATACGAAGAAGGAAATGGCAGAAGAGTTGAGCTCAGTTTTGACAGTTTTGTTGAGTAAGGCTTCCTCCTCCTTTGGTATATGAACTTTTTGTCTTCTGCTTTTTGTTGGCTGTTGAATAGCATGGTTTGATATATTCTTATCTCAGTCCTTTTCTTTTCTTTTGTGCAGATGTGGGATGATTGTGAAGGTAAGAAACTAAATTCAAATTCTCTTATGCACTTTTGTTTCATGGTTGGAATCTTTTTGTCCTGTGAGAGTTTTTAATAATGTTGGCCGAAACAGGGGGAAATTTTGTTAGAATCTGCAATCTTACACTCTTTCTGCAAGTTCAAAGTTATTAGTATATTGATGTCCCTTTCTATGAGACACTTGATTCTTACACATGTTATAAATACAGGGTTTGACTGAAAAGTTCAAGGAGAAGGATCCACGTTATACTGGATCAGCTACAATGACCTATGATTCGTTTATGAGTATGATCATACCTTTTCTTGTATCGTACTAGCTACCTGCTATCAACAATCTTTATCAATTCTTGATTTGTTGTCTGTTGTTTGAGGTGAAACTGTACATCGTTAGGGTGAGGTGCGTGAAATGTTCAGGAGACATGGAAGGGATGTATATCTTTGTGTACAGAGTTTTTCTATTGTCATGTTTGACTGGTTTTTCGAGATTCGATTGAATCGAGATTTTATTTATGTATGAGACAAATTTTCTAGCAAGCCTAGTAATTGGCAAGTCTGAACTTCAAATTGATTTTCCCCCCAACCATTCTCTCGTGCGTTCTTGATCTAGTGAGCATCAGCAAATTGCTTTCCAGCTAAGGTGAAGAGAGATGAAGACCATATTGCCATGCTCTGACAGAAATGGTTCAAACTCTGGTTGATTGCAAGGAGGGAAGGGCCATTTGAAATTTTTTTGTTTGTGACCCCAGTGTATTGATGTTTTTTCTTTCTCTTCGGAACATGGAATAGATGAAGATCAATTTTCAATGCAGAGTCATAGGCTTTCACTACTTGGAAAGTAAATTAGACTCCAATTGGTTCAATTTAGTACATACGAACTTGTACAAGATATTCTTGAGAGTTTTCAACTTGGGTTTAGACATGAATGGTTAATGTCAGAGCACAGCCAGATCAGGCAAAGCTAGCATTGTCGGGTACCCTTATGCAGAATCAATCATGCTTTATTATGCTCCAATTGGCAGAATTTTGTTTTGGGAACGTTTTGTTTGGACCTTGGACACTCGTAAACTTCGAGTAGGTTTGACTAAAGTGAAGCTTGTGGATCATGGCCTTCTCATTGTGATGATGCTGTGTGAATACTGTGGGAAGCAAACAGAAAGATGGATGATTAAATCTTTGCCCAATTCCTATGACTAAGGTGTAGAGAGAGTGTTTATGGTTTTGTTTCAGTTCTGCAGGCTTGAGCCTGTCCTTTTCGATGTTTGTGGGGAGGAGGGATCATGGATGGAAGAGGCAATTTACTACCAAACCCCCGGGCAAGACAAGTTCACATGTTCCTCTAAACAAATACCAAACATTCCAGGTCTGCACCAAAAACAGCCCAGGTGATAATAATGGTTATGCAACCACCAGTCCAAAGGCTGGTGGCCACCACCAAAGCATTAACCCTTGCCTCCCACCAATTGTCATACTAAAAGTGACTTTGCTTAAAAAAATTCAAGTGGGTGCACTTCGCACCCGTTTGGTCTGATGATGGTTCAGTCATCTCCGGATTACCCTGAGCTTCCTTAGGTTTGTCCCCTCCCCCTGGATTACCCTAAATTATGTTATGAGCTTCCTTAGGTCTGTCCCCTCCCCCTAGTACAGAATAAATTACGTTATACAACAGTTATCGTCTCTGGAAAAAAAAAAAGAAAAAAAGACAATAATGGTTATGCTCACATGCATAGCATCAAGGGCCGAACATGATAAATTTAAAAAAGTGACTACAATCCATCATGAAAGTACCTTATCATGAGCATCAAAATCCTAACAAGACTTGCAAGGAATTGAAAGGTGCCTGTTGCAATAAGATGCCAAATTACATATATGAAACCATTTTTCTTCTTCCAGTGAATCCTCTCGCTCGCAACAATTTTTGTTTTGCTAATTTATTAGGCACCATATTTCCTACATCAAGTGTATGTTAACTGATTGTATTGACGCGTAATACTTGGGATATTTGAACACGACAAAGAATCTTGTGATATTTTGTTTTGTAGTCTATAATCATCTGATTTTTTGTCAAAATTCTGTCTGACCCTTCTTCAATAAAGCCAGAACTCAAAGCGGATGATGTTTTTATAAATGAATTGGAGGACTGAACAGAAAGTGCTAGACAACTACCGTGTCCATGTATACCATGGCTATTACGATCAGATATTCTGGCCGCTTGGTTCTTGAAAGTAAATAGCATGTCAGATCTTTTGAAGTTGGGAACGCTTAAATGAGGCACCTCTTCCTCTGGAGGAGATTCTTCATGTCTCTGAACTACCTAAACAAAACCACGAAAGCAAGGTTCACAGTAAAAATCCATTCTTGGCATCTTGAAAGAAAAGACACTAATAGTAAAGAGTATTGACTAGAAATAAGACTCTCGTTGAAGGATGAAATGCAGATAATAAGCCAAAATGTTTTGCCTATAATAAACCGGAAAACTAATCTATAGGTAAACATGAATATCAACTCAGGAATAAAGTGATCCCATCAGATGTACGATTCTGGAACTAAGTGATCCTTTGCAATCATCAACCATGCAAACCCCAAAAAAGCAGGAATAAGTAGATCTGATGCTTTCCAGGAAGCCACTCTTGCTCCAGAGATTGAGATTATCCCACCATCAGGCAATAGCTTCAACAAGCTTGGCAGGCAATTGTAAGAATCTCTCGAACTCTTTGCTGATTTAAATGGCTCATCATGCAAAGTACTAGAAGTGCATAGAAACTGACGCTAACACTTTGCTGTGGCAGAAGGATGATGTTCATTTTCCTTTGCCAAAGTCATTGCATTAAGTCTAAAGTCCCCCTGGAAAAAGCAATTACACGAACAAAGTCTTCAGTAAAGTTCCCCTGACTAAGATAATATGTGGACAGCTAACCATAAATCTGATAGCAGATATGTTTGGAAGAAATGGAGAATTTTTGCACTGAGATTGACATTAAACTATTAACAGCCGATTCAGATTCAGACCCATCACAACATAGAAGCTAATCAAACATGATAATTGCTGTCTTGGATAACTGTTGTCTTCAATTAAAGTGGTGATGGAAATGTAGACAGGTTTTGAACGCCAAGCATAAGTTCCTGTTCTTATTTTCTTTCCCAGGGTTGAAGGACAGGATAATTTATGATTACAAGTCAATTACTAGTGTTATAATTTTGAACTACCAGATTTATGACATATGCCAAGATAATACAAGTACACTCTAAAACCAGGAAGTTTCATTTGGGAAAATTTCATACATTAAGATATTCCAAGAAAAGAGTACTCTCCCACACAAAAAGGAAATACACAGAACTACAAAAGCATTATAAATGGTGGTATAGATAGCTCACCTAGTGATCTCATGATTGGTGAATGTTGTAGATTGCAGCACTAATGCTTTTACAGTCAAATTCCATTGTCTTCATCCAGTTCTCAAAGTCTCCAATTTCCTGTCATGCGAAACAAAGATAATCAGATCAAAGGAAAATCCAGGTTTTAAAATATAAAATCTTCACAATGAAAAAAAAATTAAATAATTACAAGTCCAGGACAATAGCAGTAATGTAGTGAAATAGCTGGTCATGAGGCTGCATAAGTATCACAGCTAAATAAAAATTTTCGGTAATACAAATTCCTAATTTTCTTGGCAATCAAGGTGGCCCATTGTATCCTGTATCCCTAGGGATGAAGGCATAAAACCAGAATTGAGCCTCACACTTCTTTTTCCTTTTTTCTTTCTTAACCTTTTGCTGCTGGCCATAATGAAGCAGAATTAAGTGCAGTGAATGCTTAGCATCTAGCATAATCTTAAAAAAGAAGTAAGTACACACCAACAACGTTTTAGATTCAATAATTTATCATTCCCACTTCTACACGATCACCTATCAATAATAAGCATCCCAGGAAACAACTGCAGGTAATAACCAACCAGTCGTTATTCAGCAAGCCTCAAACAAAGAAAAACTTCACGTTTGAAAATCATTTGTGTAAACTTTCAACTATAGGTCTTCAAAAATGCTTATGAACTTGCACATGGATCACCAAAGGTTCTTTTTTTTTTTGTTTTTTTTTTGTTGGGGGGGGGGGGGGGGGAGGGAGTGGAGGTTCTTTAGAGGGCCTAACGGCCCATTACAACATGATTAAATGCAGGGTAGACATCCATGCAACATTGTCACTCAACAATTTCCTAATCTGTTCTGGTGAATCCCCAAACTTGTGCAATCCTCATTCCAGAGCTTTGCTAGACCACCTGCCACAAAGCTCCCTTGTCTCCAGTATGTAGCAATCTACAATCTCAATCCTTCTGAAGCCACTGTCTGATTTCTCCAATTAGGTTCAACTGTACATTGTCCTTTGTAGCCTCTTTAACCAAGCCAATGCTGCTGAGAGAATCAGATTCTACCTCCGCTTTCCTGTATCCCTCAGCCCAAGCAAATTCCAATCCACACAGAATACCCAGCGTTGAGCTTATACATTAGTAGTGATTCCCAGGTTTGTACAAAAGCCCCCCAGAAAGACACCAAGTTCATTCCTTATCAGCCGCCCCGCTCCCACAACTCTGGGGTTGCCAGAAGCTGCCGCATCCACATTAAATGTGATGTAGTTGGCAGGTGGTTTAGACCTCACATAAACTATTTCCATTCGTCTGCCTTTAGGCCATTTCTCAGCTCTTCCTGTGCTCGCTCCGCAAGATCACCAAAGCTCAACTAGAAAGCTTCTACCACTCCCACTTTTTTCATGTGAATACCAAAAACTCGTGGCACTTCACCCAAAAAAAGATGTGCAAAGAAAATTTTGGGGTAAAAAAAAATGAGGAAAAAAATAACAACGCAAACTATTGCATATTGGTCATTTAAATATCGCAGTAACCGAATTTAATGCAATACATTTAAATAAACCCCCAGTTTTCTTCTCCTTTAATACCAAAATGGTTAAGGGCTAGCACATAATCACACAAATAACTCACATATCAAGCAAAGACTTAAACTTGCATTACTCTGTTGGTAACCATTGCCTCAACCATGTCAACTTTTAGGTTTATATATCAAAACAGACGATCAATTAAAAAAAAAAAAAAAAAAAGCTTTTCAACCTTGATTGCTGTATTGATAGCATGAGAAGCTGCTAGCCACTGATCAGTCTGCTTCCCAAATTGGACAATAGCAGCTGTCAATGCTCGAATTTCCATTTCTATCCTTTTCTCCGTGATAAAGGCTTCTTGAACACCTCCATCAACCGAATCAACTAAAAGCGCAGAAACCCTTTTGGCAATTTCAATTGCATCTTTCTTTGCCTTGTCTGTTCAAAATTACAACAACCCAACTGAATCAAATTACTACTTAATCAAATATATGGTCAAAATCCCAGAAGTTTCTTTTAAGGGATAAAAAAAATAGGATTGGACGGGGAAATCAAATGGGTTGACCTGTATGTTCCCGGAGTTGGATTGATGATTGATTATGAGCATGCATCAGTTGAAGTAATGAAGCTTCTAAACCTCCAACTTCTGGCTGTTTTGATCGATCCATCTTCAGAAGAAAAGGGCATTCGCAGCCTTTTTCAGCTTCAATTTCTGATGCACTTTCCCATTTTGTTGGGGTGTTAGTATATTATTACAAAAGTTTTGATTTTTGATTTGTTTTTAACGAGATTAAAATTATAATTGTAGCAAATTAAAAAATTGTGTTCGAGTCTAACATGTGAAAATTATTACATTTTGAGCCATTAACTTTTTATAAGTTAGAGTTCATATGAAATTTTGAGCTTGAATAACTCGACTAATTAATGCTCCTTAGTATGTTAAACTAGGTTTGAGTACTAGCTTTCCATTGATTAATCACAAGATTGAAGTCACTTAGGGAATTGAATTGTTTGATTCGTTTCTTAGCTCCACGAGTACTACCTAGTTTCAATGTGCCTGCAAAATGAAAAAACAATAATTTTTTTTCTTGTTGTTGATGAATTAATTGTACATGTAAAATGGGTATAAACTAAATATTGTATAGATTCATGTATCTTATGAAAGTTTGATCGTTGATTGTCTCATGTACGTGATAGAAACTTGGATTTGCTTTCCAATCCAATATGAGTTAATGAAAATAACACATTGATGTGGTAGAGGCAAGATGACAAATCTTGGAGAAAAGGTTTCGCACTAAGGCAAAAGTAAGATCATGATAATTAGCATCAAGAAGAATGACAAGAGAGTAAAAGATCCTACCCCAAAATGGTCTTTGATAATGTGTCAAAGTTACTTAAGTGCAACGCATCAATTATGCATCCCATAGTGAACCACAAGGTCCACCATCTTATCAATTGAGGTAAAAACATCATGAATTAGAGAAAGAAACAAAAAGTTGGGGACATTTGTTGTTTGTTAGCGCAAATTAAGTAGTTGAAATTATGGATTTGATGTTGGATGTTAAGTAAATAATAATTTTTACTGGGGTCTAAAGCACTAAAGATCACTAGATAATGAACACACATGCATGACATTTGGTGCCCCTCTTTCAAATCCATCATTTATTTCATGAAACATTATAAAAAGTGTGATGAATTGCATAACCGACTTTGGGATATTTGCATGCTACGTAAGAAAAGAATAATTATGCTTCTTGTCAAGCAAATCGTACTGGACAATATTCGACAATTTCATTAATAAAATTTTTTGTTTTATCAGAAAATAAAAATAGAAAATCATGTGTCTTGTCTGGGTGCTGAAAGATACGTTTATGCAAAACTAATTTCCCATTTGTTTTGATAAAAGGTTTGAGTGGCTAAAAATATGAGGAAATGCTTTCACCAACTAATCATAAGTGGTCAACTTGCAGTTTTTAGTAGTATTCACGCTAGAGATAGATTAACTTGCACCTTTAGTTAATACAGTTAAAGATTAACTTATACCTTTAGTTAATATGATTAAAGTTACACCTCAGTTAATTTTGTATTTGCTGAATTTGGCAGATGTGTGATGTGACTTTCTTTAAATTGATTGAAGCACTGCATATGGAAACATGGCTCAATCTGGACTCTCCCTAATATAGGTTAGAGTAGGAGCAGGAGTTCCGTTTGATAAAAAAAAAATATGGGAACAAAACATTTCTTCACCATAACCTTTTGTATGATCATCCATTCATTTTTTTTAACTGCAATGGAATAGACTAGTTCCTTATGATAATATTATACAACCTAACCACCTAGTTTTTCAAAATTCTTATTGTTAGACAAGGCATTGCAAGTCAATTTATTTTCCATATAAAGGTTAACTGGATCCATTCCCATATGTTTTCCTTTTTCTGGTATCCTCTACCTTAGGTTGAAGTGATAACTATTTGCTAATCGTTATTTTACGAAAGAAGGGTTATTATTTTTTTTTTTTTTTGACAAAGGAACCTGCAGTCACTGTCCGAAGGTGCGCGCTGAGTAAATTTCGTCCCGTGCAATAGTCCGCCAACCACAGGAAGTACAAATCTTGTACGGCGGGCGGATGTCCCAGTAAAGATTCGAACTCGAGGGTTATTATCATTTGACCTTTAGATTTTACCAACAAAATTACTTTGGAACAAATGAAAAGTATCACGATGTTTTGTCCACCTTGCATTGAGATTCCTCTTGCCTGCATGCGATTCGCGAAGGTCACGAGATAATTTATTCATTACATTGAAATTAGGAATATTGTTAATCGCATTCCATCTCTTTTTATATCTTTTGCACATCTACAAAAAGTGAAGTGTAAATTAACCTCATGCTCGTGCACTACAAGTAACATATCGAAAGTGAAAAAAAGATTAGAAAAGGCGATTTCTACGTACTAAGATTAATCTATTTCTAATCCTTTTTTTTTTTTAAAGAATCTATTTGTCATCCTTTTTTTTTTTTTCAAGAATCTATTTTGTGATCCCTATCCAACTGTTGTGGTGAAATGAAGGAAAAATCAAGCAACTTTGCATCTTACGTTTGTGATTTGAATAGGATTGTCCTCAACAAATACTAGTTTTTATTTAAAAGATAATGCATGCGGACACATCACATAAATTTTATCTCACACGCTCCTCAACACAATCCGTCTTGCTTGTAAATATTATTGTCGTCGACGGATAATAGTTCTCTACATAAATATTGGTTAAATTTGCTATCACTCTCTATAATACGTAGTTAAGAAATTACAGCCTTGTTCGAATTGCTACATTTCTGCAAAAAATTCTTTTGGATTTTCTAAAGTATTCTCTCGACATGATTGTTAATCACATTTTTTATATAAAAAAAATGCTATAATGTAGTTTTTCAGCATAAACCCCCCAAAAATAAATCTCAATGGACGGTACATTTTGTTATAGTCTTGGACTCGATTCTTTTCGATCAAACGATAATTTTGAAAACTCAGCAATTAGGAAAATCTTATTTCATACAACCAAGGAACGACTTAAATCCTTTTTTAGTTGTAGATCGATGAATTAAATCCCTGATAGAATAAGAATTATTGCATAAAAGAAAAAAAGGATGGAGCGAGCCGAGTTAAATTAAACACTACTAGATTATAGCGTTTGACCATATACCGACTTATCTACGAAACACATGGAAGTTCCAATTCTGCAGAACTCCAAACCAGGGCCTGATGCCTGAATGGCCTACGGCATTGACCATATCGAGTAAACGAAAAAGGTTTCAGTTCAAAACACGGATCCCCAAAATAGAAGTCCAAGCTATCAAAGCTAGTAGGAAAGATAGATAGATACACCTGCCAGGGCTACAGTGCTACACATCCCCACACACAGTCACATTGTGTCACACACAATTTTTCCAGTTTCCGAAAAATATTTCATTACCCCCACCCGGCAGAAAGTGAAGGAAGGTGGCAGTAAAAGAAAGGATTTTTACGAAATAATTGCAAGCCAATGTCGGTGAAACTAAACTCCACCTTAAGCAATAAGAAAAAAATGTCACGTGCAACCTTTGGTAACTGAATCAGAGTTTCCTGGAAACGCTTGCTGAATAGAAACGTTATTGAAGTGAAAATCAATCATGATTGCAAGTGTTTAGTACAGGATGAAAACAATTTTTGTTTTACTAGTTGTGTTGTGCGGTTGCTCCTTTCACACATACTGTGACAGAATATATTAGTACGTATAAATATCGGAAGGCATCATTAAAAGGGCATCGTGGTTGAGGTTTGGCTAGGCTGGCATTACAGCAATGGCCTCCCTGAGGTCCCTCAACCGCTTCAGGGCTCTTGTTCTTCTCTTCTCCCTCCTATCAGGTCCTTCATCTTTCATCTCTTGTTTTTTTTTTAATTCATTTTTCATCATATTACGAGTCTTCTTAAGTGGGTTTTTCTGGGTTTTGGTTGGTTGTGCCTAATCATTTGGTTAAGGGGAAAACAAGGTGAAAAAATAGTTGGCTACTGATCTTTTGGATTGGGGGAATTGAGCTAGTTCTTCTGGTTTTGCGAGCTGGGGAGCTTTTCTGAAGTGGGGCTTTCTTGTTTTTCTCTGTTTTCCTTTATTTTGGTTTGCTGGGTTTCGGTGGCAAGAAGTTGGAATGTTCAAGATTCAATTTTTGTTTGATTATCTGAGCATTCAAGTTGCAGGGCCTTGAGTTTTATGATTCTTTTATCATATTTGAACTATAATGTTCTGAAATTCTTCAAGATATGCTTGCTATTGGATTGGTGACCTGGATTCTTGACACAAAAGAATAGGAATTTATTGTTACTACCGTGTTTCTGTGATTCTTTTCAGAGTTTTCCTCGTAGGAATGATGTGACCTGTTGATTTTATTTGTCCTCTGATTGGTTTATGTTCTGGAAGTTTATCCTGGTATTGGTACTTATGAATTTTCACTGTTAGTTAATACTATAAGATGAATTAGAAAACACTTGAAGCTATCTTCTCTTTTGCCAAATTTTGAAGGATTATGAATATTGAAGCTGATAGCCATCACTATTATTCTGTTTCTTTGGGAATAAGCTTATGCATTTATCACCCTCTTCGTCTACACTCACCAATGGCCTTCAATTTTTTGCTCAGATTTATCTGTTGGCGTACTCAGCCTTGGAATTGGGATAAATTATGGCCAAATAGCCAACAATCTCCCTTCACCGTCCCGGGTTGCTGTTCTCCTTAGATCTCTCAATATAAGCAGGGTGAAGCTATATGATGCAGATCCAAATGTGTTGAGTGCTTTCTCCAATTCCAATGTTGATTTTGTCATTGGATTAGGGAATGAAAATCTTCAAGCAATGACTGATCCTGGTCAGGCTCAAACTTGGATTCAGCAACATGTTCAACCATACCTTTCTCAGACTAAGATCACTTGTATCACTGTTGGAAATGAGGTCCTAACTGGGAATGATACCCAGATGAAATCTCACCTCCTCCCTGCAATGCAAACTGTCAATAATGCTCTTAATAATCTCGGGCTCAGTCGAGAGGTCTATGTAACAACTGCTCATTCAACAGGCATATTAGGTAACTCCTTCCCACCTTCCTCAGGGTCATTCCGACAAGATCTTGCAGAATATATCCAGCCTATCCTCAGTTTTCATTCTCAGACAAATTCACCATTCCTCATAAACGCGTATCCCTTCTTTGCGTACAAAGGTAGCCCCGATCAAGTCTCATTGGAATATGTGCTATTCCAGCCAAATCCAGGAATTCGCGATCCAGTTACAAATTTAAACTATGATAACATGTTATATGCACAAATTGATGCCGTTTACTCGGCTATGAAAGCACTGGGCCATACAGACGTTCAAGTTAAAATATCTGAAACAGGATGGCCATCAAAGGGGGACCCAGATGAGGTAGGAGCTACTGCCGAGAATGCTGCATTGTATAATGGCAATTTGCTGCAACGGATCGAACAGAACGAAGGTACCCCTGCAAATCCATCAATACCAATTGATGTCTATGTTTTTGCCCTTTTCAACGAGGATTTGAAGCCCGGTCCAGCTTCGGAGAGGAATTATGGCCTGCTTTACCCAGATGGTTCTCCAGTTTATCGGATTGGGTTGCAGTTGCTGGAGCAACAGCAGGGATATCTCCCCCATATCGATTATTCATCTTCTGGTCAACAGAATACCGTAAGAATCCTCCTGCCACCATTTATCTGTTCTTCTACAGCCCCCACACCTCATGTATGCACATACGAATGCTGATCTAACATTTACACTTATATGTGATGTTTTGCAGGTTTATTCCAGTTTTTCTCTTCTGCTGATTGCATTAGCATTCTTAATATGAGCTTCAGAACGGGAGACGCTCAAATTAAAAGCCAGAGAAAGGCGATGGGAACAGGAGGAGCCTCTGAAGAACCTCAGGGATGTTTACCACTTACTTACAAGATCAATTCTTTTGCTCGGTTCATGAATTCTTTGACCATCCATTTGGAACTTAATAGTAATAAGTAGTCAAGGTGGCTCAACTGGAAGCAGGACTAGAACTATAGCAATTGATAGCACTTGGTAGCAGTTTTGTCTTTTAAATTCCCTATATCTGTACATACTCTACCAATACCAAAATTTTATGAGTTTGTAATGAGGGAACATCCATCAATTGATCTGTTATAGACTCTCTATTTTTATCATTGATCTGCAAATCTTTGTTATCTGAAATGGATTTTTTTACAACAGCGGATATTAATGTCAAGATGTGGTATAGGTCGGCTGTTACACCCAATTCTTGCATACGTTTCAACCATCATTTTTTTAATGAAGATAGGGCCATGAACTATTAGGTCTGTATCCACTTGCTTCTGCCTGCTATCATGCTTATGAGCCCTCGCTATAGATGAAATTCCCATATTCGTCCTTATTGGCTTCTAGGAGGAAAAAATGAAGGGGATAATTTCATAAACCTCCCCTGATGTGTCTAACAATTTCACTGAGTTCTCTTGAGATTTCAAAATTTACACTTCCTTCCCCTGATTTGACGCTTTTGATATCCAAAACTTAGATTTGGCCAAAATTTTAAATGAATACCCCAAAATACCCTCACTTTGTAAAATTCAATTACTTTCTAAAGCAATAATAATATATTTAGTACAAATATAAGAAAAGATTGTCAAGTTTTCACCATCAAATTTATCTATCAATTATGATAAACTACTTTTAATGGTGCTTTATCGCGGATACATATTTTTCCTAAATTAAAGAAGAAAAAGTCATCATAATGCTTTTAGAGTTTGTGGATTTTTGAATTGGTGAAACTATCATAGTTTGATAGTATTTTGGGCTTTTTTCTTGAGTCAGTGTTGCTTTTGATACCAAAAAAAAATTGATGAATAAAATTGGATCACATCAAATGTTCTAAAAAAAATAGTCATTAGTTTGACATCTAGGGTTAGTGTTTATAGTTCCATAATTTTACTGGCAAAAAATATAAAAGAGGAGGAATAAAAAGAGAAAAGGAAAAGGAAAACTAACTATAAATACCATTTTTTGTATATGCATATTCAACAAGGGAGTTTTATTAAATTGTTAAGATCGGTATTGTCATTTTAGGTGAATAAGGGAGGTAAGTACAATTTTTAAAACTTTGGGGGACCTCAGCGAAATTATTAGAAACTCAGGGGAGGTTTCTGAAATTATCACAAAAAGAAGCCGCCCTCGAGAGTCTCTATCTTTTCTCCAACCGCACATTTTTAATCTAAACCGCCAAAGCTGAAAGTTCATAAATTTTTGTCTGGTTTCGTCAAGCCTACATCGGAAAAATGACATTTTGTGTCTACATGTTGTGTTTTTAATTTCGTAAAAAGAATGTATTGCATCACTCTTATGTCGACTAGCAATCTTTCTCTGCTGTACCCCTTTATGTCAATTTCCAACGCTACATCCCTGAATACTTTTTCTTGATCTTTTGCATACTTTTTCTTGACCTTTTCAATGGGTGGTAGTAGTTTTCTTCCAAGCTATAAATCCTTGCCTCATTATGCAGTCAATTTTCTCATTCATCCCTGTAGGCTTTTCTAACACAACTATTATTAGCTCTTGATATGCATGGTCAGATTAGATATGATTTCCCTTTGGGATATTTTTTTCTGGGCTCCTTGAGAGACCTTCCAAGAAGTCCTATATTTGGTGGGGATGGAATCTTTTGATGCCAAAGCCTAGAGCATCAATATCAGATGATGCTTAAGTTACACAACTGCTTTGTGGGCTTCAACATCAAGGCATTTTCAACTTTATATTTCCTACATCAGCAATGACTATAAAATAAGATAAGGGTGACAGATGGACCAATGCACTTGACAAATTTTTCTTCAATGTCAGCTGGCTTAACTAATACTGCATACCTTCCCCAGTTGGCTGATGCCCCGGAGTTTGTTCATATTTGTTGCTTCTATCAAGAAAAGTGGCCTAAAAATGCTGATCAACCTGGATGGTTAATAAGATCATTCTTTCGTCGAACATGTTTATGGCCTGTTCATGACATAACGAGAATGTAGAATATCTTCTGCATGTTGTGAATTATAGAAACAAATGCATGTGTAAAGCTAGCTTTCATACTCGTATACATAGAGCACCAGCTGCTTTTTTCATTTGTGGTAGGCCATTAATTAGTTGATTGATAGAGATGGATAATATCAATTGATCTAATCATGCGCTTGGAAGTGGGAATTGGGAACTGTAAATTATCGGCCTGCTGTTACTGTTACGACTAATCCAAGCATGTACAGTATTAGATTGTTCTACGATTCTATGATGTAGAAGGCTCTGATTTGTGATCTTTTACAGACAAATTCTGAACATCCAACATGGAGATTTGATATTTAACGCAATCAAACTTTTGTTAGCTACAATTCTTGACTGTCTACGCAATATGATAGTGATCGATGCAGTGGTGCTGCTCCTTCGATTGCATGGGGCCAAACCATGACAAGAAATTTTTGTGCATCTGTGTTTCCATCTATGCTGATTCAACGGTTAAGGCTTTTTATCTTGCGGTAGTTCATATGTCTTTTCTGTTGCTCACCAGACTTCACCAAATACGAATTGAATGTCAAAAGAAGGGGACACATTAAATTAAAATATCTGAAGCATTTTAATGGGACATGAGCTTTAGTGACGCTTTGAAACCCGTTTACATGCAGATTAATATTGAGCAATCATCTCAATTAAATAATGTTACTCAAATTTGTACTACTTCTCTAATAATGTGTAGCAAGCAAGACCCAATTCCAAAATTTTGGATTTTCTTTGCTAGGATTAAGATCTGACTCCGGCTTGAATTATTAGTTGGAGTGGTTGTTAGGTTCAGTCAGAAGCCAATTATTTGATTCCAAAAGCAATTTAGTCCAACTAAGACTTTTGCATAGAAAAAAAAGTAATATACACTGTCAGTGTATACACTGTCACGGTTGGATGGATGACACACGAACAAATTTTGAATTTTAAATTCAAATTTTGCACATGTGTCATAAATTCAAATTTTGCACATATGTCATATATTTAACGTGATACTGTATACACTGACAGTATATATAAAATTAATCCATGTAAATAATACTTCAATTTTTTTAAAATAATGTTTGTACTCTCTTTGTCTCATGAAAATAGATTCACTTTTCATTTGTATTTGTCTCATTCACAAATTATAAGCCCATTTCCTGCTACACTCATATTAAACAAATATTTACTTCATTCATTAATTATTCTAGTAGTACTAATAAACACAACAATAAAACTAGTACTAATTCAGAGGCATATAAGAAAAGTACTAAACAAAAATGATTGCATTAACTACAATAACTTACGCTTCTCAATTTGTGTGAAAATGAAAGTGGACTTATTTTTGTGGGATAGAAGAAATATTACTTTTTGTTTGGGATTAAGGGTTGACTTTAAACCTTATAAGTGAGAAGGAAAAAAATCGAATCAGAGATTTTATGGTCACCTAATTAATGTCTCTTTTCTTCAAAATAAAAAATAACGTCCCTATCAGTTAAATTGGGTCTTATTAATAGTTTTTAACCGGCGAAGTTAAGCCTTATTCACCTGAAACTAGTTTTATCTAGACTTGAGAGATTAAATAGGAAAAAAAAAAGTAATTTCTATAGTGCACGCAATAATTACACACTTTCATGATAATAGAAGTGAAATTCTTCCAGTAATCATAGCAATGGAAGCACATTTTGCTCCATTCTCCAAAAAGTTGGCCTTTTGTCTAGAGTCATCCTCAGTAATTTTAATCCTATGAGAGGATAAGGGGCATTTTCGTATGTCGGCATCTTGTACCCATTCTCAATGGTGCGGCCGAAAAGCAGAAGACAAATATTAGGAACAATATTAGTACATCTGTACTTTGGCTTTATATCTCCAAGTAATTTGGTGGGCAAAGAATCCCATAGGAAGCAGGTAAAAGTAGTAGGAACTAATATTAGGAATTTCATGTCTCAATAGTTTTAAGCCCTTTCAGTATTTGTAGTTTTATAAACAGATTAGTTGAGGCATGAAAAGAAATTTGGCATTTAGAAAAAAATAAGTTTTGATAGCATTATATGACGCATAATGCAATTAATAGCCATATAATAGTGAATTTTCACATGTACAGATGAGGCTAAATACAAATGAAGCTCCTTAGGTTTGGGCGGAGAAGGAATGGTTTTTCCTCAAAATCCAAAGCTGTTCTTTCGGAAAGTCTCAAGGTTGACACTACTTTTGCAAAGATTTTGCATTGCTCGAGTAATATAAAATTTAGAGTAAATCTTTATATACAATATCACTATTAGATCCATGATATATGTGCAAAAATTGAATTTTAAATTCAAAATTTACATAATTGTCATTCATCCAAAATTAACCGTATATATGTTATCAGTGCATATAAGATTAATTCTAAAATTTAGTGAATATTCAAAACTTTTATAGTTGCAGATACGAATGTAAACAAACCTAATCAAACCCAACACTTTAATGTTCAAACTTGTTTGACTATTTTAATGAATTTGAAATTTTGTTCAAACTTAACTTATTTATTTGCTGAATTGAATTTGAATGAGACTTTTATCGAGTTTGAATGTTATTAAATATAAGACGCTATTTATCCTTATCTTGACTAATCGGCAAACCAAACTCGAATAAATTCTTACCAAATGGAGCTCGATTCGAGTATCAAGTAATTTGGTTCATCTTTCAACCTTAGTTGTAGGTACAATCACAAAATGTAATCAACGCATCAAATTAAACCATGAGATTTATTAAATTTCTATTGTTCATTTTAAATTTGAAATTTGAAATTTAACATTTAAATTTAAATTTCTGAAATGAACTCTCAATATCCAGCTGATCTGCTTTGACTCAAATAAGGATGTCAAAAATTGCTGAGTGATTGCTATGACGATTGTTTAGCCTACCCCAACCCCTCATAAAAACAACATGCTGTGCAAAATGCAAACTAGCTTTGGTCCAAGACTTGTAATCACTTGGCCTAAAAGACGAATGAGCAATGAATATCAAGATAGTCAGTATTCAGAGCTAAAGATCTAATAATTAATCTTTTTTACAGTAATAGTATGGTGTTGGATGAATGATAAAGGTATAAAATTTAAATTTGATATTTAAATTTTGTATATATATCACGAATCTAACGGTGATAGTATATACATTTATATAAAATTTAGTCAATATCTAAACATGTTCGTGTTATGATTTTAAGGTAATACTTGTAATTGATTCCATGATTTTTACCAATAATAGAAATATAAATACCTGTCAATTGCGTGATTGACCAAATGCTGACACGAATCTTAGTAGGCGTACGTGCTTTTCCATCAGCCATCGCGAGATCCGCCTAAAAATGCGTGTTCCTAAGCAGTGGTCGGCGAGATCAGGACCGCCACGCACCGCCATGTCATCATCTTAGCAACATCATAGGCTACTCTTGCATGTGTACTACGGTTACTGCACCTTTTAGTCGGTCAGATATGTCTTTCACTTTTTCATTTCCTCTTTTTTAAAAAAAAAAAAAAAATATTTTTCATATTGTATTATTCAACTATTATTTTTCTAAAAAATTATTTTCTAACAAGAGAGAGGTGAAATTTAAAAAATGAGAAGGAAAAAGGGGATTCAAATCCAAAATCTCTAAATTTAGAGTCTCGACTCAGTCACTAGTATTATTTTACTTTTAATTGGGTGACCGGAATATCAAATTAGGCTACAATAATTTTCCAATTACGTTTTGAACTAGCAAGTTTGAATGTATGTAATATATATGAACAGGAATTTGAATACTAATGAAGTTTACGTATCATGTATTGAGACCCATCAGTTAAAAAAAGAAAAAAAATTACACGGCTTGTGTAAGAAAAAATTAATTTAGTAACAATTAAAAAAGAAAAGAAGAAGAGTAAAGAACAAAAAAGTTTTCATATTTCCCAAAAATTCATGGAGACTTGCGAAGAAGAGATTTCCAAACGAAGTAAAAGATGAGAATCGCTAGCTTAAGAAACAATCTAGTAGTACTATGTTGTTCTTATCTCTAATAAGAATTTTTTTAACGGGTACCCACTTCACACGTCTAAATTATATTTAATTTATCATATAAATACACACAATCATAATTATTGTATTTTTTTGGACGCTTTTCTAAATTAATTAAACATTAAAAATAAAACTAACATTTGAAGTCGCTATTAACGAGTACCTAACGAGTATCTGTTTGCCGAACTTTTTTAATAATTATGATCTCATTGGGAGGGTAATATTCAATATAAGGAAGCCCAAATTGTTTGCTTTAAGAGAAAGTACCTTTCAATGAATGCTATGTTGCGGTCATCGTCAGTTCAATCTTTAGACGTTGCTTCGAAGAAAGGCAAAATTTCAATTTATTACGGAGCTAAAGGAAGAAATCTTGGGAGTCACTCACAGGTCAAAAATTAACACATCATCAGCCATCAGGACATGTATCAGTAGGAGTTGTCAAAACCGTATGTCCTCTAGTTCGTTACTGTCCATTCTTCATTTCGTCCTGCACCTTTCCTAACTATTGATTCCGTATTTAATTGGGACACAAATTTTGTTAATTTTATAGAAACGTAGAAAAGGTTCTCAGTTATTTCCCACAGTATTTACACGTGCATTTATAAAAGAAGTAATCGTTAAATTGTCTACTAAAAACACGATTCTTTTTTTTTTTAATTAATTGATCGTGAGAAAACAACGGGATGACAGCGTTCTAAGGAAAAATGAAACAAATTAAGTGTTCAAGTTTAGCACCTTGTTTACTTTTTTTTTTGTTTTTGTTTTATAAAACAATAACACATATACTCTCCTATTCTAGGGAGGGAGGAAAAAAATTAAGATACATAAGGGACTTGAAAGAAAACAAAACCCTCTAGATCAAAAAAAAAATCAAATATTTTCTTAGTGACTAATTTACCAAAAGTAAGATTGGGACTCTAGTGGACTTCAGCCTAATACATAAAATTAACAACTGTAAAAGTGATTATAAATATATGCAATAAAAACAAGAAGTCATGCCTTTTTCTCCAAAAGTAAATAAGTTCAAGTTGTTCTTTAACTAATTATAATTGTTATCCTACTATGATCACACTTTGGATGACTCAGACAAACGTTTGATTCTTTGAATAGCTCCTAACTTGCCCTTTGAATTTTCGAAGTTATAATCGAAACCCTTGTAACATTTTGGTCAGAAAATGTGGGTAGAATCTTCAAAAATAGAATTCAATGAGTTGGTTGAGGAATAAATAGAATTAAATATCCACCATGCACCACTTTATTCTAAAGGGCCTAATTGACAATCAATCAAGGAGGGCTAATAGCGGCTGTTAGAAGAATCAAATTCCTCCTTTTTTTTTATATTTTAGAGGTATAAGTGGATAACGTTCAAAATTCAACTTTGACTGCATGGAAGAAAAACGTTTTCTTGGAACTTAATTTAAAAAAAAAAAAAATGAAACACAAGTTTTAGTTGGTCAAACATAACATGTTCAAAGCCACAGATGAGTCTCGATCACTAGGATGATGGCTAAGGGCATGGCAAGCTTTGGACATTAATTCTTTCGTGACAAATTTGGCATTCTACTTATTGGCTATTGAACTTTTTTTCTTGGTCCAAATTAGTCATTCGATCAATTGATTGAAACATATATATTTGGACAAAAAAATGTACATTTTTTATTAGTTGAATGATAAAAAAAAAAAATTACGTTTTTGTTAGTTGAGTGAAAAAAAAATGCAGTGTTCTATTAGTTGAGTGACCATTTTGGCTAAATAAAGAGTTCAATGACTACGACGGGAAATTATCAATAATTTAGTGACAATTTTTTTCATTTATTCTTCTACTTTTCTACAAAATTATTTTAGTTTTACTTTCAAGTTATTGAGAATATTTTATGACAAATATATTAATACACATAAACTTAATGATTTCAAAACATTTCATATCTCATTAAAAAGTTTTGAGGTTCACAAATGAAATGTAAGATACTAATATTTAATCTTGGGATGAAAAGTATGATAACCAAATAAGCGTGGATTTGACTTTGAAATATCTTACACTAATCAAGGGATTCGATGGAAAAGCACTTAGCATCTGACTAGTCCTGTCAATTCTGTAGATAAAGCATCATCTGACGTGAGAATTCATCAGTAGATTGAAGAAAACAAAAGCCACTTGCTTAATTAAATGAAACTCTTTTTGTTCACATTTCAAATAATAAAGTCACTTCCTTTGAATTAGACCTGTCTTTGCTGAGGGACTGTTCTCAGTTAATTATTTTAACTTTAACTGATTATAGATTCTGATTTTGGATAATCAATTTTTGTGATGCTTTCGGTTGCTTTTGTATTTTGATTATAGATTTTTTAATGACCAAAAAATCTAATATCTATAATCACCTAAAGAGCAGCTTTTCCTGATTCTGATTATTATCTATAATCAGTTTCTATAATCAGATTTTGTAAAATTTAAAGTAACCGAGAGCAAGGCCTAAATATTTGAATTTGAGGTACATAAATACGTTCACATGTCAATTGCAATTCTGAATTAGGACACAGAAAAACTTGCCCACTTGATTCCCGAAGCAAGTTTTTTTCTGCATTGATTTAGCATTTTCAAGTTGTTACTTGGATTTAGTCCCCAAATTGGGCTAGTAGTCCACTTGAACAAAATAAATACTTTCACATGTCCAATCCAATTCTGAATCAGGACACGGAAAAACTTGCCCACTTGATTCTTGAAGTAAATCTTGGGGATCGATTTACCATTTTCAAGTTGTTACTTGGATTTAGTCCCCAAATAAATACTTTCACATGTCAAATGCAATTCTGAATTAGGACACAGAAAAACTTGCCCGCTTGATTCTTGAAGTAAATCTTGTGCATTGATTTAGCATTTCCAAGTTGTTGCTTGGATTTAGTCCCCAAATTGGACTAAATACTTTCGCATGTCAGATGCAAATCCGCTTTAGGACCCAGAAAAACATGCCCACTTGATTCTTGAAGGAAATCTTTTGCATTGATTTAGTCCCCAAGATTGGACTAGCAGTTGACCAGAACAAAAATCGTCAAGCCAAGAAAGGCCCTTTTACAAAAGCGTTCTCATGAAAGGGTAAGATTGATATGCATGCCATTTCAGACTTTTTATCTCCTCAACTTTTTCTTGGCCAATGTCACAGACGAGAGCTTTATTCTTATTCTGATCACTTTAGCAACCAATTCATTTGTCTCAATTGGTAAAGTTGGGCCCTTTTTTGTTCGTCAACAATGTTCTATGGGCCTAAGTTTAGATGTGTGGCTTTTGATATCCAAGATAATGTCTAAGCTGTCTCAGTTGGCCACTTCCCAAATATTATAATTTTAACGTGCTTAAGTCACAATCCAAACTTTACCAAAAGTTATAAATTCAAGGCCAATATATGTTATTCCTATGCCCTTGTCTTTTCTTGTAAACAAATACACTAATGTAGACTATGCAGTGCCCATGAGTCAAAAACTAGAGTGGTAGGAAAGAGATGGTACTAGACTACTTTTGAAAATTGACCATATATTCTTTAGCATTTAGAAATTCAATGAGGTAACTTTGACAAGATTCAAATCACCAAGAAGTAATTTTCTTTTGATTGGGGGGGGGGGGGGGAGTTAAATATGGGATTAGTAGGTTGACTTAGGGTGCGTTTGATAAAATAGAATCTGAAAACTAAAAACTGAAATTTGACTTAGGGTGCCACTTAATTAATTCAGATGCTCAATTTTTTGTTATCAAACGCATCTGAACATATTAAGATCTGAATACAATAAGTCTAAATGCTGAATTGGGTTATCAAACAGGGTCTTAGAGTGGAAAAATATGGATAAGCAGATTATTAAGCATATGCAAGTAATTCACTCCTCATCTCTTTGCATGATTCGTGGAAATTTGTTAATATTTTCTTCAATAAACCGATTTCATTTAGATTCTTTGTCAAGTAAAATTCCCTGCTGGGGAAACAATATGGTAAAACTATTTTGAAAATGCAAGAAATTATATGGTCGATGAAAAAATAAACTTTTCAGCCGGCTCTTCAACATATGTCGAATTGGAAATTATTATGAATTTACCGAACTGGGCCAGGCTTCGTAAGGCAACCCAAAACTACAGGGGAGGCAGCAGTTTGTAAGTTCTTTAAAATTCGTGAATTAGTTGGGTTTCAGCCTGTCAGAATTCAACTGAATAGAAAAATGTTTCTAGAAAGGAAATGGGTTTTAGATGATTAGGTCTTAGTTATAATAAGAAAAATGGCCCAATTTGGGACTCCTAGGTATTTTTTGATCAAGCGGCACAAACAGCAAAGATAACTCCAATTCAGCTGCAATACATTTAAATTGAGAACATTAATAAATGGTATATACAATGTTCAATTTGATAATAAATCATAAATGTTGTACATGGAAAAGAAGTTTTTTTTTTAAAAATTATTTTCATTTTTCAGCTAGGGATGGACGAAATATAAAAAGTGGGGAAGAGAAAAACAGATTTAAATCTGGAAAACCCTAATTATTGAAGTCTCAATCTTAGTCGTTAGATCAATACATTCTCAATGGTGCGTGAATATTATGTTCCACAATAAACTAGACATGGGGGGAGGGGGGATGGGAACAATATGTTTATGGGGTGAAGGGTATGTAGACCAAGGAATAAGTTAAATCTTCTGTGCATTCTTTAAGTCCCCATTTGGACAAATGTTTTATCAATCTTGAGAGTTCAAACTTTAAAGACTGTAATTTATTTATTTGCTAGGAGACCTATTTAAAAAAATTGTAAATTCTCTAGAAACCAGTTTGACAAGCATTGCTCCAATTGACACCACGAATAGGCATCTAAATTGTTATTTCTGATGTGTTTTTAAAGGTTGCAGTTCACGGAAATGGAGAAAAGACTTGTTTGTTGAAGGACCATGCCAGCAATTCGATTGGCCATCCATCTAGTTCCCAGATATCATGATTTCTGATTAAGAAGGGAAAATATGTTACTGATTAAGAAGTGGAAATAATGTGATTGAAACTTGAAAGCGCATCCCCACCCCTCTTCCTTTTTCGGCCTACCAAAGAAGATGCAATGAAGAAATGTCAGTTGAAGTTCAATCATGATCATGCACAAGAGGCATTATCTACTTGTTCGACAAATATGCAATAGCAGCCTGAAGCATGACTCCCAATCTGAACTTGTAGTCAGAAAAGTTCCTGCTCCTTGTGAGTTAAAATCACGCAATCTGAAGCCGGATAAGCAATGCAAGTCAGTACATATCCTGCTTTAATTTGACTGTCATCAAGATATGATCCATCAGATTGGTCAACAGATCCTGAAACGATCTTGCCTGTGCAAGAGGAGCACGCACCAGCCCTGCAAGAAAATGGTATATCTATTTCCTTATTCTCTGCTACATCCAAGATGTACGCGTTGTCTGGCACATCAAGCACACATTCCTCACCATTAGGTTGAATCAGTTTTACTTTATATACTGCCATGGCAGATGCCCGGAAACCAGAGGCAGACATAGCCTTCAGACCACGGACTTTAGAGATGCTGCTTACGGATCCTAAGGATGAGGGACTCTTGAGAAAGGGACTCTTAATTTGGTTAAGGGGTGGATTTCTGGACACACAGCTCGCAGGAAGTTTAAGGTTTGAGCTTGACATCTTTAACCTGTGCAAGAAATCTTCAGCTGGTTAGATGAATGAGAATCAGGAGAAAATCTTTATTGTAGTATTAGGTGCAGTACCCTTGGATTCTTGACAACCATCCTTTTTTTCAATACAGACATTAAATGTAACTAGTCTAACTCATATCTTTCCAAATCTGCAAGCTTATAGTGATTGGTAAATTTATAGCGTTAAACTGCAGTTCACAAATACTCTGAAGCCAAAGCAGAAAGCAGACAACTTTAGCAAAGATACTTCAGAAATCAATATTTGGAAATGGTAGTGGCTGAATGCAGATATTATAATCCACCAAAGAATGGCCATTTGGTGATCAATAGAAGATAAACGTCTCGCTGCTCCAACTAGGATGGAGTTTCTTGGCAGCATTAGGTACAGTATTAAGAGCAGTTCTGCGGTACTAGAGCAGCCATTGCATTCACTGCTACCAAAAATTGCAAAGTTCTTCAACAATTGCTAACGCAATGAGGTACAAGGCTTGGTTAGGCAAGAAGTTTCACAAGGGTACCAAAGGGGAAGAAAACAGTGAGATTATCAGGCATACTTTTACTGCTTAGACTTAAAAGAGTGTTTTCTCAAGCTGGCAAAACCAGTCAGCAGAGTGAACTATTGTTTTGCAGGCTGCGTTCTTGGGTCTTCAGTATGAATTATTCCATCGAATCGTGGGTTCCTACCAGCACTAAATTTCAACAGCTATATAGAGTAGTACTGCTCGAGAATTGACTGCATCTACAAACATAATCATAAATTTCGCGTATCTTGATTTTGAAAAACATGAAAATGCACAAGATTGACTCAATACTCAAGTAAAATAGAGCAAAGAAGTGCAGAGAAGCAATAGCAATTGCACATTAGAGACATTGAATCTTACAGGGTTGTTATTGTTTTGGAGCAGATTGCAGCTCTAATGTGGTTCGGATGAGGAGGGGTCTTCTGTGGCTTAGCAAGAACAGATAAGAGTCCAGCTGAGAGCACTGACTACCAATGCTTTAGCAGTGACCCAACCCAAGTTCGCCGTAAGCACATGTCCTTATTCACCATATCCACCCACATTCAAAATGGATGCAAACTTGTAAGCACGTCCTTATGCACTCCTATTTTTGTTAGCTACACTCTAACTATCATTCTAATTATATAATTTTTATTTATTAGACTATATGATAAAACAAATGATAAAAATATAACTAACAAAATATAGAGTACAAATAACATTTCTCGAGAAGATTTAAATGCAAGTCCTTCTTCTTTCTTTTTTTTTTTTTTTGCGTTGGGGGGTTTTTAAGAGGAGGGGGAAGGAGGGAGGGAGGGGGGAAGGGGGTGTGGTAAGCAAATTTTTGCTTTGTGACATTGACTATTGGAAGAGCAAACTATGACCAGTATGACTCTTTGCTACAAAGTCCAAACTCAAATTCTTTGAGCTACTTTAAATTCAACTGCTCCCTCCATTTACAATAAGAACCTCGAGGTAGATTTCATAGGAATACGACATACCTTGAAAAAACTTAAACTTTGTGCCAAGACCAATCATTTTTCAAAAGATCAGAGCAATCAAACAAATTGGGGAATATTATCCAAAAAAAAAAAAAAGATTCCATGCTCCTTGCATGCGAACGGATTCTTGGCTTTTCATGTAGGCAAGCAGTACTAAGAGTAGAAGACCGCACTTAATTGCCTAAAGTCCTCTGAATCAGGTTTTCTATTTTGGCTTCTGACTAAGCAAGCCAGTTCTTTCCTAGGAGGCTAAGACGCCAAAAACAAGTAGTCTGAAAAATTCAATCCTAGATCTTGACAACCAGAATGTACTTGCATTACCCGACTCAAACATATGTGACTCACTTGGCAATGGCATAACAACACAGTAGCATACTTGAGGCAGTTCACAAGATTCAACCCCAAAATACTGATGATTAATTGCGGGCAGTGGCATAATACCATAATGATATAGTTGCCTTGAGAGTATCAATTCTCCAAAATTACTAGCCCAATGGCATACATAGAAATCAACAGTTGGAGGGATTGAAGAAAGATTTGAGAAACAAATGCAACAAGTGTCCGAAATCCCACTTGAACCTTACAGGATTCTTCAGGACAAAACCCAAAACATTCATCCATCTGCAATCTACCTAGCAAGCTAATGGGTATGACCTGGACTCTCAGTAAAGTTCGCCCTCCTTGTGAGTGTGGATTACACAATCAGCAGTGGGGTAGGACACACAAGTCAGCGCATAACCAGATTCGATGTGGTCGTCGCTAAGGAAGGATTGATCAGATTGGTCGACAGAACCCGAAACAATCTTCCCAGCACAAGTAGAGCATGCACCAGCCCTGCAAGAATATGGCAAGTCAATTCCAACAGCCTCAGCAGCATCAAGGATGTATGTGTCATGAGCAGCTTCAAAAGTGTGCTCTCCTTCTGGAGTAACTAGTTTGATCTTGTATGTTGCCATGGCAGAGGCCCTGAAATTAGGTTTAGCTCTCAAACCGAAGGTTTCGGAGATGCTCTTAACAGATGTTAGGGATGGTGGGCTTTTGATCAAGGCTATTGAATTCTGGTTCTGGGGTGCAACTCTCACCATGCAGTTGATTGGAAGTCTGGTGGTGGCCATTTTTTACCTGAAAATATACAACTTAGAATACAGTCCAAAGCCATTGCTCCAACGCTATATACAACATATGAGATATAGAATTGACACAAACAAAAAGGAAGGGCAGGGTGGGAGGTGGGGTTAGGGGCGCTTTAGTACAGCTAAAGAGAATTTCTAACCAGCACTCAGCTTTAAAATTATCATGCTTTCTCACCGTAAAGCAAAAAAGTAAATCAGTTTCAATTAACACAGTAATATACAACATCAATGCAAAATCCTTGAAGTGAAGGATTCAAACCATATTCAGCAACTATACCAGTTGTATGCGTACTAAAACAACCCAAAAGTAGTGTTTTCTTGCACTTTCAAGATCCACGAGAAAGAGAGGGAGGACACAATCCAAAAGAACAACAGAGTAAGGAATATTGTGTATGCCTTATCCCAAACAAGCAGAAATGGAAATGACATTCCATCTTCATGACATCAAGGCGGTAGATATCTGGAGCACAATGAAAAGAAACAGGGGAGTAGCTCTCTGCTCTTCACTCGAGGCTCCATATCAAGCTCAGAAAGACATATATTGTGTCTTTACATGTGAAAGACACCATGTGTATCATTTCGCAAGTTAAAGCTTTACTTAACTGGTGCTAGGGACTCAGAAACACAGACAGCAAAAAGATGCGGGGCATTTGCTTCCTATCAAAAGATTAAGCCAGATATTCACATTGTCTGCCAAACTATGTCAACCCAAGAAAAAGAATGATCCAGGTATGGAGGGGGATGGAGACAGAAAAGGGAAAATTTTTGCCAACACATTGAAACAGTGAAATAAGTTTTGAAATTTTGGCTACCACCTTTATCTGCAATCTAGGGCACAAATACCATCACGCTTGTAGTAGTATTAAAACCATTCGTGGGAGAAAAGATATGCAGTAATATTGCAAACTAGCTTACGCAGGCAAATGACAAAGAAAACCATAACAATAATTATCAGCAAGAACCTGTCCAATGGTCTACTCATTACTACAATTTATGTTCGCTAAACAAGTAATTCAGCATCCAAGGTCTATTGTCGTACATAGCCATAAGCCAGATAGACTAGTGATGGAAGGAAGGGCCTGGGGAGGAGGGCTGAAATTTCACTCAATACAACGCAAAGGGGCAAGGAAAAAGGGCAAAAGCTAGTAACTTTATCAGCACACACGGACAAAAGGGGGGTCTTGAATGTGAAAACATTCATGATAATCAGCAAATATTGAAACACACCAGTGAATTGCCTTATATTCTAGTGCTTAAACTACATGGAAAAGTCCCATAATTCTGTCAGGATACTTAACAAAGATATACCAAAGCTTCTACGCACACGCACACGCACACACACAAAACCTTGGGTAATACAGTACCAAGTGAGCCCATCAACCTTAAAAATCCATAAAACTGGAATTCAAGAAAGCAACTCTAATTCGGTCAAAATAAACAAAACAAGGGCTCTTATCTTTCCTCAACTAGATCCTAAAATACTCAATAGTCAAATTTAATTAACCAAAACCCGTGATTGATTTAGGAGTAATCAGGATCTAACAAAATTCAGCTAATCTAACCACATCTCTCCATCTAACCACAAACAAACAAATAGTCCACAAACTCAAAAACAAAAAACAGAAATAAAGCAAGCCCGCAAGCACACCCTTAAGGAAAAAAGAAAAGAAGAAAAAAGCCCGGAAATGAAATCTTACAAAAAAAAAACTAAAGAAAAGAACTGCGCTGATCTTCCTATCCCAAACAAGAAAAGAAAGTTTCCCTTTTCTTCTTACCCTTTTATAAGGCAGCAAGGGAGGAGGACCCGGAAAACAAGAGAGAGATAGGTTCAGGCGGAGCGGAGCGGTGGCGACCAATACTGAACAGTAGTAGCAACAGATGGGGGGCGGAAGGGAGTGTGGAAAATGTGAATTATTTATAGAGGGAGAGTTGAATGACCAGTACGGTGAAAGACAAAAAACTGGAGAGTGGAACGAGGCCAATGGTTGGTGTTGAGATACTACGTGAACATGATTTGAGTTCGACTTTAATTTTAATATTAATGAATTATAAATATTATTTGAATTTAATTTATTAATTTATATAAGTATTTGAGTTCGATTATGAAACGAATTTGAGATGGAGTTTGATTCTGAAAAGGATTTAGTTATACTTTTAATAAATAATACATTATTTAGAATAAGGTTAATTGTATTTATTAATTTTAAAAAATAAATGATGCTAATTTATGTATAATTACTTTTTAGTAAAATATAATATATATTTAATAATATTAAATATATTTATATTTATTTATGTGTTTATGAACTATTTGATTCGATTATTGAACAGAGCCAATATTATATTTGAATTCGATTCACTTATTATAGGGTGTATTTGGATTGCTTCTTTCTAAAGAAAAATTGCTACGTTTTTCATAGACATATTTTTTAATTACCTTTTTATTTTACATATATCAAATCGTTATAGTAATTTTTTCACAAAAAATCCAGAAAAATGCAATCCAAACAATTCTAAATTTTTTTGAAATTCGGACTAGTCAAGCACAAACACTATTGCAAATAAGTTGATTGGTTGAGAGCTCTAACCAAAATTGAAAGGGGCCATAAATAAATGGGAGATGCCTTTTGGGATTCGCAGGGAGGCGACGTGCATCTGCGCTTTGGCTTTTTGCTATACAGAAAATAGCATACGCAGCCACCAACGTTGAATGAAATTGTTTGCTGTGTACAATATAATATAATGCATGGGGTGCAACCGTAACCTAACATCCCAGCCGCCTCTCGGCTTCGCATTCGTCCTTAATTTTTTTCTTTTTAAACACATCAGAGTATTTAGTCCTATAACAAGCACACTTTTGTATTTCTTGACCCACAAATTTCGGTTTCATTTTAATTGTATTTTTCAGAAGCTGTTCTTGAGAAAATTACTAATAAATATTCTACTATTGTGATTTTTGTTGATGTAATGTAGAATCGGAAAAAAAAGTAATTATATAATAAAACATTAACTGAAAATTATGTTCAAGGAATATTCTAAAATAAGGTATGCGAACTTGAGTTTTTTATTAAAAAAAAATAGATCTCGTGTTTACTTCCCCTTTCAATTTTTCTTTTTGGGTTTGGACTTAAATTTTGGAGTATGCTTTTTTTTTTTTTTTTTTTTTTGTTGAGAAATTTGGAGTGTAGTTACTTTTTCATTTGACTTTCTCTCAAAACAATATAAATGTTCCTCTACCATTATGCTTCTAGTTTTTTTTTTCTTTAACAACCACATTTTTTGTTTTTCTTGGCTCAAAATGTTCTTGTTTCATTTCAATTGCATTTTTTTAGAAGCAAGTTTTAAAAAAATAGTACTGAAATTCTCTTGCTTATACTCCCTCTCTCCCTCGGTGCTACCTAATCCATTTCTTCCCGTACTAGAATTCTCTTTAAGTTACCGTATAAATAACACGTGTAGGAAGACATGGAGCGTTTACGTCTCTTTTTTATTTTCCTTTTTTCAAGATATGGAGTCTGGATCTGGGGGAGAATTATTTTTGTCTTTTAAGCTTATCTATTTATTTTTTATTTATTTTTCAAAATAGTTAATTTGGGATTTGAACTAATTTTGTGCCGCGGTTGAATTACCATACAGTAGTGGTTTCTGTCAACTCCCCAGTCATTTGCTTCGCCTACTCAGTGGTGGGTCATCTTGATGAAGTCGGTAGGAAAGCTCAAATGCTTTTGCTCTAATTAGAACTCTACCCAAAAAGAAGAAAAAAATATATACTAGTAATAGCTAGGAGAAGGGACATGATAGTAACATGAACGGATTTGCAAAAGGGCGATGAAGAGTCAAGAGCCCTCGAGGAACACAATGGCCTTATATAAATTAATATGCATAAGGTTGCGTGAAGCCCACATGGCGTGTTGCTTCTCAACTTTAGAACCCTCAATATTTTAGAACTTCTATGGCTTGAACTTTCACCGAAGAGGTAACCATTCTGCACGTGGGGCCAAATAAAATAGAATGAATAGTCAAAAAGCTCACTAAATTATCAAGTCTGACGTGGATGGTTATCAAAATTTTCTTGTAGCCATAAAGGTCACTACACTGGCAAAAACGGATCAGTGAGTTTATTTTATCAAATTTTACCGATAAAACAGCTGATTGCCAAAGATCATTTTGCCTAAAATGTCATTGAATTTCAATGAATTAATGGTGTGAATTAATGTTGTTTTATCCATAGAATTTGACAAAATGACTTCAATGACCCCTTTTTGTCAGTTTAGTGACCTTTGTGACTCCAAAAAATGTTTTGATGACCCGTTTGATGACAAAAAAAAATGTTTGATTGAACAATTACACAAGAAACTTATAATTTGTGGGTCCAATTACATGAGAAACTTAAAATTGTGGGTCTAATTTGTCCAAAAAATGAGTTTGGTTGAGATATGATTCAACAATTACACAAGAAACTTAAAATTTGTGGGTACAAAGTACCAAAGGGGCAGAAGGAATTGTACTCTTAAATATCACTACATGCTAGTTCAATTATAGATATAATTAAAATCTGTAAGGTGTTGGTTCCCCCTCACACATTAATCAGGCATCCTGTACCCAATGTTTTTAAACTCGGACCGGTCAGTGAACCGGAGAGGTTGCCGGTTTGCGGTCTGACCGGTCCAACCGGTCGGTTCATAGGTTCACTGGTTTTTTTTTTTTTTTTTTTTAGTGTTAAGTACTAAGCAAGTTTCATTCTACACTTGAACTTTACCAACATAACTTAATTTAAGTTATGATAATAATAAATTTCGTAAAAGTTATACATAAAACATGGAATGATAAATATAATTAAAATATCATAATTCACCACAAGTTTTCATAAATTCATTATAAACATAAATAGATACAATCCAAATGTTCACCAATTATCACAAATAAAAACACAAAAAATAAATAAATTAAATATTGAAATTCTTTTACAACCCTTAAAAAAATCCATAAAAGAGTTCAAGTTAAGACAAACCATTTGAATAGCAAACTTTTATGAGTGGCATGATAAGCAACCACACCACCTTCACAATTTAATCAACTTAAGCTGAAAAAGTTAAAATTTTATTATAAAAATATAAATCTAATTGCTCAAACTAAAAAAAAAACTAAAATTTTTTGAAAAACAAATATACAGTTAAACACATAAAAAATTAATTGCTACTAAACATTACCAATTAACATGTTATATTAAATTCAATGATCCTATACCATTAATTATTTTAAATTCAATTATCAATAGTTTCGATTATGTGCCAACTACCATATTTTTTACCAGCCCAATGTTATTATTTGTAATTCCTACTCAATTCCTACATGGATGTGCACTACTTTTGCAAAAAATTTCATCCTTAATTAATCAAATAAAAATAAAACAAAAAATGAGGGAAACATATGAAAATTGAGGGGAAAAAGAAGAAAATGCAAAAAAATCAACTAAAGATAATAATATAGAAAAAAAAAGCCTTGAAAAGAAAAAAATTAAACTTACCAAGTTGTTGGAAAACAAGAAAAGTTGAAATTTTCAACTTGTTTACAATCTGCTAAAGATAATAACCTGATAATAATGGTGAAGACTTGAGAAAATCTTGTTATGGATATTTGGGTTAAAAATGGTTAAGAAGAAAAAATTGAAAAAAAAAAATAAGAGAAGAACTTGATGTTTTAATATATTTGTTAGTCAAGTAGAATTTTCAACAAACTTAACTACAGTCTGGCGGTAAGATTGTCATATGCAAACTTGGAGACCCAGGTTCAAATCATAGCTACACCATTCTTGATATTTTGTTGAAAAATTTAAAAAACCGCCGGTTCACGGTTCTTAACGGTTCACACGGTTCGTCCGGGTTTCAACGGTTCTCCATGAACTTCTGGCTTTAGCATTAGACCGGACCGGTGACATGGCCGGTTCGCGGTCCAACCGGTCGAACCGGCCGGTCCGGTCCGTTTCTGTAAACACTGCCTGTACCTTTCTCAACTATTTCCCCCTCACATATTGGGTCTTAAGTTAGAACAGTATCAACATTTTATACATTTTATTCGACGTACAACATTGCATTCAAGTGTCTAGTAGGTGGAGTTGCCATTACTACGCTCCGATAACAATGCTGGGTAGGGATGGCAACAGGACAGGGGATCCCTCTCCCGTCTCCTGCCCTATTGCCAAATATCTCCCTCTATACCCACCCTATCCTTTGCCCCTGCTCCTCCTCCCCTGCCCTTACCTCGGCTAGCTCCCCTCAAGGTATTTGCTGGGGAATGATAAAAAATTGATCCTATAGTTGTTTGCTTCCACAATAACTAACAAAAATTCAACATATCAACCCATGGGCGCGGCTGTCCCTCATTGCCATCCCTAGTATTGAGTGTTTCTGGGTCTTCTCGTCACAAAAGCTATCTCAAAAGTTAAGGTTTTCTCTCACACTTATAACCAAATATCCTATCACTTCTACAATCATGCAGAATAAACTCAAAATTCCCCATTCACATCGGACCCGGGGTTGGAATAACTTCGACCTTTCATTCAATGGGTCTAGCCTAGGATAACACCAACCCTTCATCCGACAATCAACGTTTCATTCAAGTGTTTAAATTGATTAATTTTTCATTTGAAGATGCAATTGGTCAATAATTGATAGTTTAAATACTAATGTGTTATGTTAAAATGTTTGAGAACGAAATATATCTATGACCTCAATTTTAGGGATAAAAACTGGCATTTTCCCGCTTTTACTCTTTTCTGTCAATATGTTAAGTTATAAGATGCTATGGGATAAAGGAAAAAACATTTCTTTGAAAACTTCCATTTAGGAGATACTTAGGATGCGAGTTTATGGGATCCTTTATGACTTCATTGCGTTAGTACTCTTTCGTGTTGGACCTCAATAGTTCAGAGTTCTATGTTATCTCCTGCCACAATATCAGTTGAAGTTTGCTAAATACAAAGAGTATAGGATCAACAATTTGTCACTCTATGACTATAAGATTAATTATTAAGGCCCTAAAACTTACCTTTGATGATCTTCTCTTTTCTAGTCCACATAAGCTAGATTGATTACATACTATTTGGAGAAAAATTTACCATCCTGAAGTTAAAACTGATACATTTCCATTTATGGCTTCAGGGATACATACTTGGACATCCAACGACTAAAGTTCAAGGAATTCTTTACTGTGTAGTCCCATTTGCTTATAGTATGGGCCTGATTTCTGATGAACTCTATGAGGAATTTTGATGAACTATGGGAGGGACGTGGGAGGAGGGAGAGGATAGGGAGGAGGTTGCAAGCTGGTGACGTTGGCATCGGCTGGCCAACAGTGGCGGGTTGAGGTGGGGGAGAAGGAAGAAAATGATGGAAAAAGTGAAAAATTTGCGTGTTCTTCGATATTAAGGGACGTGTACAATAAAAAATTTGAGATGTTTATAAAGAATTACTGTAATCAAAATAATTAAAAAATTTGTCTATTAAAAATTAGACTAAAAACTTGCATGCGAGACAGGTTCTGGAACTAACCGAGAATTATACTACAGTTGTAAGGCCACAATTATGGTATTGGATTTGGACCTCACATATAACTGTACTATAATTGCACGGAGTTTCAGTGTTCCTCGTATAGCAACAGCAATTGCCCCACGATAATTTGAAGGAAAATGAAAACAAAGGAAACAAAATTAAAATCAGTTTTGCCGATTAACGTCAAAGAAATATTTTGACAAAAACTAGGAAAGTCTTCATTATTGGTCCCCAAATCTGCAATGAGTAATGATTAAACTTTTATCGTACGTACCAAAAAAGAAAATTGAAATCGACTAACATGTTATTGGGATTCAAGGCCGAAATAAGCAGCTAATAAGACGTCAAGTTAATAACAATTTAAGGAAAATGAGTCAAAAACAAGAAAATACAATTGACAGGAAAGATTTAACATGTTCATATTAATGATCCATTCTTTATTATGAAAAAAGTTCATACAAAAATACAATTTGAATTATAAACCCAACCCTTGTGTAATGTTTCTCATATTGGATCTGTTGGATCCTTCTGTTTTTCAAAAATTAGTTTTCAAATACTATAAAAATTTTTAAAAAGTACTCTAAAAAATAGTCTAAATTTTTTTAATGTTTAAAAAATATCCCAAAATATATTTTAAAAACTCTACTACTCTTAAATATTTCAAAATATTTTCTAAAAATATCCCAAAATATACTCTAAAAACTCTGCTACAGTAAAATTTTTCAAAAACACCCCAAAAAAATTTTCCTTTTTCTCACTCTCATCTATAACACATGACTCCTTTTTGTGTACTTTAATTTATGATAAGACAGTCCCCTTCAATTTATAGGATATATTACTTGACAAATACTTCAATAATAATAAAAAAATAACTTACCTGATTTCCAAACGTATGTAAATACAAAAATTTCTTGGCAACTACTCCAAATACGTATAAATTACTAGAAACTATTTACTTGTCACACAAATAAAAATTGCCTAAAGAAAATAAGTAATTTCCTAATAATCTCCACCAAAAAGCTTGATGTGTAGTTATACATACCGAATTATTACGTTAGTGTAATGTCCATATATACATAGCTAATCCGAGTCCAACTTTTAGCTGACTTAAGTTTGTAGGATTTGCCTTTTCACCACTACTTACAACTTGAAAGTAATCTTGGATCCCTTTTTTAATTCTGCTCCCAACTATTGAGGTAATCAATAAACAAGTTTTTATTTATTTTTTTAAAAAATCACCATAATTTTCCCCTTCACAATATTGTCTAACCCGTGTGTGGTTTTTAAAATTCCACCATTAATGAAAACCTCGTAACTTTGAGAGTCTCGGGATGCATGAGAGTTAGATTTTTTTTTTTTTGGATTTTTTGGATACACATGTCATACTGCTCAAACAACAAAACTGAAATACATCCAACATCAAGTACATACCATTGGAAATTGTTAAGAACATTTCCACTAAATTACATCCTAATTTAACATTGGACTTTATGTTTTTCCATGTCCTCTGAATCACTTGCCCAAATTTACTATCAAATATCCTCTATGTTTGTTGTCTTTCAATCCTTTCCCTTCAATGCCAAGCCTTTTTGACATGAATATTCTTTTGCTATTAAATTATTGAATTGAAAATTACCGCAACTCACTTAATACCAATAATTAACCAAAACCTAGCTATGATATTATACCAGATGTTGAGATCCAAGTGCTAACGAAGAATCATTGAAAAATTAAGTGCATGACAATTTAAAGAAAACAAATAAAAAACATGAAACTTCAAGTAGATACAAGATTAATGTGGTTTGACTCAATTATTAAATCTATATCTATAAAGACAAAACTTGATATGTGAGAAAAATAAAAAAATCTAATTTGAATCCTGAGGCAACCGTATTATGACGTTTCTCACGTAACAGGAAGCCCTTCCCTCACTCTCATTACATGTTACTACTTAAAACAAAAATAAGGCAATTTTCATAACAAGGTAAATTTTATTTCGTCCTTACGCCACTTTTTTAAGAAGAAAAGTTTAAGTATGATACTTGGTAAAGAAAAGTGCACGTAACTTGAAAGTTGGGTGGCAACTTCAAAAAATTCTTCAATAAACCAAACTCGTATATTAAATTTTTAACGCATGTCAATCATCCACCAACTAAGATATCCATAACGAAGTTATCTTGTGTGGGGATTTTAGCATTGTATGATTTATAATTTGCTTGAAATATATTTTAGCCATTAAAATGAGAGAGCTCAAAGGATAGTGAGATCTTTTTCTTTTTCTTTTTTGATAAATTCTTCTGATGAATTGCTTTGTTTTGATCGATCATTCATTGGTACTTGACAGATTTTATTCTATCATCTTTTCGCAAACATTTTGATAGTTATTTATATACTGTTAAAATTTAGGTAAACTTAATTTTCAAAAATTTAATAGTTCAAATTGTATTATACACCATTTGACTAAGTAAAGTAACGTAATTTGGACCATCTTTGAAAATCGGAGCTAAGTCTTTTCCATGCCCCTTCACAGTAAAGCTATCATTTCTAATGATAGTTCGATCGTGCAATGCATGGGACTAGGAGCAGGAATGATTGCAAGTGTAATCGTTTCGACAGTTACGTGCATTTTGCATACGGCATAATTTTATTACATGTAATATAATTTATTTTTAATAACATGTAAATTTAGAATAAAATTTTATGAGTCTCACGTATGTTATTAAAATCAAGATATAAGATAAAATTTTGACCATATAATTTTTTTTACCAAATCTTAGTCGTGAATGGTCAGAAATGGTTGTTCCTCTTCCCAATGCATGAGTTGGCAAACAAGACATTTGTGTTGCTAGGGTCAGTTAAATTATTGGCTCCGATAAGGCGATTCTCTGTAGACATAGCAGCTTGTGGGTTAGAGTTCCAAAGTTCCAAGAGCTCTATCCAAGGATCTGGAGTCTAAAGTTGCTGCGCCTAGATCCCAAAACGAGAGATAGGCCAAGCTCAATGGAGAAGTTGCAGGTGCTCCTAAGGCATCCTATCTTCTGCAACCTGCTCTTGCTGCTAGTTTATGTTCAAGCATGTTCAAACCTTGCGATGGCTGGTTCCATAGTTAAGTTTCTTCCAGGATTTGAAGGACCCCTCCCCTTTGAACTCGAAACCGGGTGAGCCACTAAGTATAACATATATATAATAACACTAGAAATTAACATTGATCAAAACTTAGAAGAAATAGTTGATCCATTTTCTGATATTATCAGGTACATTGGAGTTGGTGAATCAGAGGATGTGCAGCTCTTCTACGCTTTTATCAAATCAGAGTCAAATCCTCAATCGGATCCTCTTATCATTTGGTTAGATGGAGGACCTGGCTGCAGTTCATTTATTGCATTTCTCTTTGGGATAGGTGAATTCTAATGCCTTACACTTTGCAGTAGGTGTCACAAAAAAAAAAAAAGGAACAATTGCGGCACTATTTTGATCTTGATTTTGTATAATCTTGAAACTCTGCAAACAGCCTTTCTGGTTGAAACTCTGCAAAAAAGACAAAAGACGTTGTCTGGTTGACGAAGCTTTATGTAAGGTCTTTTGTCGCCAGTAGCAACTGCTACAAACATCTGTACAATAACTAACTACACATTCACATCAAATTAAAAAGCCCAAATATAAACTAAGCTCCAAAAACACATACCTAAATATTTTTTCATATGCATTGCTACAATAAAGCTTTTGAAAAACGTTCCTAAAAATGGAGCCATAATCTTTATTTGTCTTTAATGTTCAAGTGATGATGACTGATAAACTGGAGTGCCAGCATTTGATCAAGTCACTGGCCCGTGATTTCCTGTTGCAGGACCAGTAATTTTGGAGCCATTGTCGTTCGACGGCACTCTGCCCAAATTGGTATTAAATCCCTCTACTTGGACCAAGGTAAACTCAAGAATTGAGTTTCTCTTTTCTTTTCTTTTATTTTCCTGCGAGAGAAAAAGAGATTTAAGTTGATGAGTATATCTTAGACTCATAGAAGTGTTACACGAAAAGGTTATTGAGATACATATATAAATAAGGTTCCAATTTTTTTCTTTTTTCTTTTTTTTTTTGAAATAATGTTCAAATAATCTTTATCCAAACAAACCTAATTTTCAAGATTAAGAATTCGAGTAGACTACAAGATTGAGAATCATTTCTTGTTACTTGTTAGGTTGTAAGCATCATCTTTCTGGATTCGCCAGTTGGAACGGGTTTTTCTTATGCTAAGACTGCAAAAGCTTCTCAATCTTCAGATTTTCAAGCCTCTGATCAAGCTTATGAATTTATCAGGAAGGTACACGCCCATCACTCAGCTAATTAATGAATCGTAAGGCTTCATGGAACGTTGGACAATTACTAATTAGGAAAATGCCATATTTGTCTCTAGACCCTTTATTATGCAAAAAGACCAGTGTACTATCATTTAATTGTTTTCCTTCAGAATAGTGGAATCTTGCATGGCTCTGCCCAAAATTGCCTCCATTGGATTCAAGTTCTCTATGAACACAGTTTTGATTGTATAGAACAGTTGACAGTGGAAGGTGAATAAAAGTTACATCAATAATAACTGGCTATGGTAGTTTCGACAGTTAGCATCATGGAAGCCATAGTAGAGGAGGAGGTCTTGCATGGGGAAAGATCCCAAAGTCTCATGAAATGTGGCAATCTCTAGAATGGAATATCCCACTCACAGTGTTTAGTTAGTGAAATGTTCTGATACGGACTCCTATGATAATTAGTTTAACATGTATACTGAGATATTCTATCTCTTGTACAAACTTCTCCAATATCAATGAACTTACAGTTTTACCTTGAAAAGATAGTGGAAGATGACTAATTTTGAATTTGATGCTTACAATTCAATTTTGGGTACAAATTTCAATAAGCGAGGCAATTTATTGTCTTTTTGCATGTTGTTGTATCTTAATGTCTACAATTGGTTTGCTAGTACCTATAGTACACAGTGCAATTACAACTGCCAATTATAGAGGCTTGGGCAGGCGATATTTGTTGCGTTTTTACCCATTTGAACCTCGAGTTAAAAGCTTAATTTCCCTTGAAATGGGAAAGAAATTATAGTTAAAAGATGTTTACCTTTTACAAGATTGGTTTTGATAGTTGATTATACTGCAGTGGCTACATGATCACCCAGAGTACAAGTCGAATCCATTCTATGTTAGTGGAATCTCGTATGGGGGAATTCCTGTTCCAATATTAACTCAACTTATATCAAATGGTAAGATTTTTTCAATGTGGCTCTTTACCCTGGGGAAGTTTTTTGGTTGTGTTACAATCTGATTATTGAAATTGTCATGCAAATACATAGGCATTGTAAGAGATCTGAATATACTATAAATGCTTTCTGTAAGCTTGTAGTATATGCGAAGTCTCTTTTGGTAGGAATGTAGTTGCCACCTTAAGCTAAATGGGTTTTATTAACATAATGCAGAGCTTTAAGAGGGGGAAAAATGGTTAAAATTTCCCTCAGAAATTTGCAGGCTTTTTATTCTTTTCTGTCAATATGTTAAGTTATAAGACGCTCCAGGATAAAGCAAGAAAACGTTTCTTTGACCAGTTCAGAGTTCTACATTATCTCCTGCCACAAGATGATCAGTTGAAGTTTGCTAAATACAGAAGTATAGGATCAATACTTTGTTGCTCTATGACTATTAATAAGGCCCTAAAACTTACATGTATTTTGGTGTTATTCCAGGAAACAAGGACGGAATTGAACCACGTATTGACCTTAAGGTCTATACCTTTGATGATCTTCTCTTTTCTAGTCTACCTAATCTTGATTGACTACATACTATTTGGAGAAAAATTTACCATCCTGAGTTTAAAATCGAGACGTTTCCATTTATGGCTTCAGGGATACATACTTGGAAATCCTTGGTCGAAAGCTTCAGGAATTCAGAACTATAGGGTTCCGTTTGCTTATGATATGGGGCTGATTTCTGATGAACTCTATGAGGTAACTTATTTCTTTTGTTTGTTACCTATTGATATCTTAGAACACTGTCATTTGTCACATGCATTCTTACAATGTAAAACTACCAGTGATTTTCTAATTGACCTGTATATTTACAACGCAGTCCTTGAAGGTTAGCTGTAAAGGGGAATATAAAATCATAGATCCCAGTAATGCAGTGTGTTCGAAAAATATGCAGGCATACAATGAGGCAAGCAATCATATCTATGCAATTTTTATGTGACTCTATTTTCAAAAATTAGGCAAGGCCTAATGGATTTACTTAAAAGCGCCCCCTAAACTCAAGAAAGAGAGACAGAGTTAAGGATCATCAATATAACCGTTCCTGAATAGTGTAATATCATTTGAACAAGAAGTAATTTATTGTAACTTACTCATACAATTTCGTAACAGAGTTGCAGTTAATGTTAGGGGCTTACACAAGCAGTAATTGAACATCATACTTCTGTTACGAAATTGTAGAAGTTAACAATGAATTAAGGTTTATTCAAACAATAATACACTTTTCAGAAACGGTTGTACTAACAATTGGTTCCTACCCCTTCCCTTTAATTTGCGGGCCACAAAGGTGAAAAGGTGGGAAGAATCAGAATAAAGGAACGGGCAACCAGAATGATGGTTAATAATTTGCTTCTGCAGTTGCTTTGTAATATTGACAAACAAAATATCTTGATTCCCGTATGTCATCCCCTTTCACGAGAGCCAAATAAATTATTTACTGGTGGGAGATCCATTATACAAATGTCGTATGAGAAGTTTGGAGAGCTAGACGTTCGGGAATCGACTCCAGTCATATGTCGAGTAAGATACTACTAGTATTGTTCTATGTAAACTCGTGGATAAGAGCATCAGTTCTTGGTAGCACAACTGATCGCGTTTCTTCTGTTCACTGGCAATCGTAGACGGAACGGATTATGCTCCTTCAGCACTGGGCTAACAACAAGAGCGTCCAAGAGGCCCTCCATGTGCGAAGGGTATGTCTAAATCAAGCACTATGGTATGTAGCATTTGAATGCCGAAGCAAGCCTGAACTGATTTCTGTAATCACATTGCAGGAAACTATCGGAGAGTGGGTAAGCTGCAGGGATGCCTTGCCATACACAAAAAATGCAGCGAGTGTTGTACCATATCATGCAAACCTTAGCACTAAAGGTTATAGATCCCTTATATACAGGTTTGGTACCTAACTCTGAATCTTGATGCATGTAGGTTAACAGCAGTGATTTTAAGTACTGAAAGTGGAGTACTTTGTGATTCAGTGGTGACCATGATCTGATGGTACCGCACATTGAAACTCAAGCGTGGATAAGATCTCTACATTACCCAATTATTGACGATTGGAGACAGTGGATTCATCAAGGCCAAGTTGCAGGGTTGGTTCAAAATTGAACAATGTTTCTTTTCTTGATTACACCACCATTAACACGAGATAAAAAGATAACTTTACCCAACTCATCTAAATTTGTTCTGTTTTCCTGCTTCCAGTTACACAAGGACCTACGCAAATGAGATGACATTTGCAACAGTGAAGGCAAGAAATTCCTGTTTCTATTGCTTCAGTGCAAGATTTGTTCACATGGTAACGACTAACAACAAGGTCAGAACATTCTTGGGACTAACTAGCACCCCTTTTTTCTTTTTCTTCTTTTTGGGTGAAGGGAGGAGGCCATGCTGCTTATGAGTTCAAGCCTGCCGAATGCAGAACTATGTTTGAGAGATGGATATCGCATCAGCCTCTCTAATCAGTTGGCATATGGATATGAACATCTTTGATGACTTCTGAGCATCAAATGTTCCACTCTTAAATATAAATTACTGTAACTTTGGGTCATGAGACGCTTCTACTCCGAGTCTCCAAGGGGTTGCCTTCTTATTGAGATATGATTAGTAGAAAAGTGAATAAAATGTAGTAGTTAAAATGGGAATCACGTTACTCCAAACCTTTCTATATGACTGTTGAAGCTTTTACTTTGAAGATATGTCATTGAAGTAAATTTCCTCTATTTTGCAATAAATAAAATTTTGAATTCACAGGAAAGTACCGTTGGCCAAGGAATTCAAATATTAAAAAAAATTGTTACTCCATTAAACATGAATGGAGGGAATCTACCAAAGCTTTTAAAAGATGAAGAGGAGCAAGAAAAGGAATTTCTTATACATAATTGAAAAGTAATTTTCTTGAGAACACTTTTAAAACCAAAAGAAGATCAAAAGAAGAAATCCCTCGTGTCTAGGATTGATCCAATCACTTTTTAAGCGAAACTGTGACTCAAAAGTATCTTAAAAGCCTTTTTGTTTTGGGTAGCCTTAACTTACGTTTTTGTGGCCATTGATGATCTAGTCATCGAAAGTTTACACTTGACTTACACTTGAGTAGATCAGATCTTTAAAAATGTAATGGGTCAAATTATGTTATTCATCTCGTCAAGTGGTGTGACTTAATCTGAACTACTGAATTTTTAATATTCGGATCTTCTAAGTTTTGGCTGAATGTATTAAGGGTACTAGGAGGCATAAATCGCGTGATGGGTGTAGGGAACTAAAGACAGTATGCCCAAGCAAATATGCGGATTAAGGGAGTGATTGAATTTTGGTGTATTCTTCTTTTATCCAGCATGGCATGCAAAATTTTTTTTTTTTTTTTTTTTGTATATGAGTATGAATACGCATGGCAGTTAACAAGGGGAAAAAAATCACTGAGCTATATAGAATAAGGTTGATAATCCAAAGTGCGTCAAACTTCAGGGCAATGCAAAGACTTCAAATCCATTGCATTACATGAATTTGGCAATGATGATGATGATGTACCTGGCTGCTGCACTAGATAGCAAAATCACAAACTGTAAAGCGAGATATTCTCTATATTTTCAGAAAGTCTAACAACTTACAGGTTGAAGCTTTGTAACTTGATGCTATATCTTTTTGGATTCATCACCCGTGGCTTTTGATGTACTTTCACAAAGTAATTGAAAGCAACTAAAACTAACTTTGAATCAGAAATAGCTATAGCAAAGATAGATAAATTCCTCGAGAATATACTACTAGAGAAAATGTGGAATAACCTTACATCGCACTTCAACAAAAGCATTAAACCACAGAAGAAACGTGCCAGATTACTGATACATAATTAATTATGGCCTAACTGAGCTGAAGATAAAAATTAAAATGCCATGGATGCACAGATACCGGGTGCCAGCTGATCTTGAGAAATGCTCGACATGTTCTTGATATTCGTCTTAATCTTATTTCTACAGGAAAACTTGATGATGAGAGCTATCATAACTCGCAAGGTGGAGGCAAATGAAAACTCAACAAAGGAAATCTCGTTGTTGCCAGAGGAAAGAAGCAGAGTACCCTCTACTTGATACAAGTCAAGTTGGGGAAGGGAGAAGTGAATGCAGTTCGTGATTTTTCAACTGACCTTTGGCATAGGTGACTTGGACACATGGGTAAAAAGAGAATTCAGACACTTGTTCGCAAGTAACTCCTACCTTGATTTAGAGATAATGTACTTAAATCTTATGTTGACTGCATTTATGGAAAACAACATAGAGTCACATTTTAAAATTTTTCTCCATCTAGAAAATTAAATCCGTTAGAATTAGTGCACATTGATATTTGCTATATGAAATATAGGTCTCTTGATGGTGATGTTTATTTTGTAACTTTTATTGATGATTTTGCTAGAAAAGTTTGGTGTTTTGCTTTGAAATCCAAAGATTAGATTTTGGATGTGTTTAAAAATTTTCATGACAAGCAATTAAAGTGTGTTCGCGCTGATAATGGTGGTGAGTACATGAGACCGTTTGAAAGTTACTGCAAGTCCCATGGGATCGGACTAGAAAAGACAGTACAAAAAACTCCTCAAGAGAATGGAGTAACAGAAATGATAAATAGATCCATCACTGAGCGAGTCAGATGTATGCTCTCCAATGCTAAGATGTCAAAATCCTTTTAGAGTGAGGCAATGAGGACTACAGTTGATTTGATTAATCTTTCTCCATCAATTCCTCTAGATGGTGATGTCTCAGAAAGAGTATGGATGGAAACAGATATGTCTTTTGAACACTTGAAAATTTTTGGTTATTGAGCATTTATTCATATTTTCAAAGATGAGAGATTAAAACTTGTTGTAAAATCAAAATAGTTTATTTTCTTGAGTTATGAACATGAAAATTTTGACTATAAGTTGAATGATCCTGTTGAAAAGAAAGTGATCAGGAGTAGAGATGTTGTCTTCTTTGAAGATCAAATCATTGAAATATTGATAAAGGTGACAACAAAAAATCCTCAAATGACATTTCTGCTAGTTCAAATCCAGATCCAGATCCAACTCCAGTATCTGTTGATTTTAATCAATGGGGAGTTGAGACAGAGTAGAAAGAAGATATTGATGATGGTGATGATTCTCCTGCTGATGCACCTGAACATGAGGCGCCACCTACTCTACCACTGCCACTACAAGATGAGTTTACGAAATCTAATAGAGAGAGGAGACCTTCTAGCAGATATAATCCCCATGAATATGTGTTGTTGACAGATGGAGAAAAGCCAGAGTCATACTGTGAGACTCTAGAGTATGAGGATAAAGAAGATTGGTTGCAAGCCATGTAAGAAGTGATGGTGTTCCTGCATGAGAATCACACTTATGACTTATTGAAACTGTCTAAGGGAAAGAGAGTTCTGAAAAACAAATGGGTTTACAGGTTGAAAACTTAGGGACATAGCTCAGAATCAAAGTAAAAAGCAAGATTGATTGTGAATGGATTTAGTCAAAAGAAGGGTGTAGATTTTGAATAAAGTTTCTCTCCTGTGGTAAAGATGTCGTCAATTCGAATTGTTTTGGGTATTGCAGCCAGATTAAACTTGGAGATCGAGCAACTTGATGTGAAGACAACCTTCTTGCATGGTGAATTGGAAGAGAAGATTTACATGAAACAATCGGAAGGATTCGAAAAAAATGGCAAGGAAAATCTTATATGCTGTCTCAAGAAGAGATTGTATGAGTTGAAACAGGCACCGAGGTAGTGATACATGAAATTTGATTCCTTCATAACAGATCACGAGTACCACAGGATTACATTTGATCATTGTGTTTATTTGAAAAAAAATTTCTATGGAATTCTTGGACACCCAGCGACTAAAGTTCATGGAATTCTTTACTATGTAGTCCCGTTTGCTTATAGTATGGGCCTGATTTCTGATGAACTCTATGAGGAATTCTGATGAACAACTTGCATGCGAGACAAAATAGTTAAAAACTTGTCTATTAAAAATTAAACTAAAAACTTGCATGCGAGACAGGTTCTGGAACTGATCAAGAATTGTACTACAGTTGTAAGGCCACAATTATAGGATCAACAATTTGTTGCTCTATGACTATAAGATTAGTTATTAAGGCCCTAAAACTTACCTTTGATGATCTTCTCTTTTCTAGTTTACATAAGCTAGATTGATTACATAATATTTGGAGAAAAATTTACCATCCCGAGGTTAAAACTGAGACATTTCCATTTATGGCTTCAGGGATACATACTTGGACACCCAGCGACTAAAGTTCATGGAATTCTTTACTATGTAGTCCCGTTTGCTTATAGTATGGGTTTGATTTCTGATGAACTCTATGAGAAATTCTGATGAACTATGGGAGGGACGTGGGGGGAGGGAGAGAATAGGGAAGAGGGGCAGAAGAGGAGGTTGCAAGCTGGTGACGTCGACATCGGCTGGCTGACAGTGGCGGGTTGAGGTGGGGGAGATGGAAGAAAATGATGGAAAAAGTGAAAAATTTGCGTGTTCTTAGATATTACGGGATGTGTACATTAAAAATTTTGAGATGTTTATAGAGGATTGCCGTAAAAAAAATAGTTAAAAAACTTGTCTATTAAAAATTAGACTAAAAACTTGGATGCGAGAAGGTTCTGGAACTGGCCGAGAATTGTACTACAGTTGTAACTAAAAACAGTAAAAGCTATACTACAACTTCATAATACATATTCAAACATAAAATTTCGTATTGGTTTACATCTCATAAATGTACCTCAAAAAACATATTATCATAAGATATAGTTAACGTATAAGACACACGAAAAATTTTTCCCTGTAGTTTATTTCATTAATAATTCTCACCTTACGAAAAAATTTTAAAGGTTTCAACTGAATGTTATGGTCTAAAAAACATTTTTATAGTCAAGAAATTAAGTAAACGAAATGGATATTTATGGTCATTAGATATAAGATAAAAAAATAGTAACTACCTTTGGAAAGTTTCAAGAAGGGGCTCTTTGTACAAAAAAGTTGACAATATATATATATATATATATATATATTGAATCTTTATTAGAAATAAGACAAATAGTAACTACCTAAAACTTTGGCGAGGAGTAAATTAAAACTAGCCTGTAGATTTATAGATGTAACCGCAATTAAATATTTACCAAAAGCAATGGAAATTAATTTGCTATTTAGTTTGTAATTTTCTAGTTTTTTATTTACCTATGAATCTATATCGTAAATTGCGCCAATTTGTAATTTTTTAACCAAATTTTTAGTCAAGCTTTGGAGAAAATTTTGTTCAATATGCATAAGTATAATAGTTATTAAGTTTCATTGCACTTTTTCTTCATCTGATCCTTAGTAACACTTTGTCCTTGTATCAAAAAAAAAAATTGTCCAAATGAGCTTTAGATATGTACATCGCACCCCCTTCTATGATCAATCAAATATTAGAAACAACCTTTCCATGCAAGAACTTGTTGAAATGAAATTAGTGCCCCAAGATAATACTTGTATGGATGATGCCACATTTTCAGACCAAAATATGCAAGGTCTTAATGGATTAAAAGTACTGCACTTAGGTCACGCTATATAAAGTAAATATATAAGAACAAATGATAGAATGGAGAAGAATTGACTAGAAGTTGTAAAGGCAAACGTAGAATTTTATATTAATTTTGATCTCTTCCTCTCGCTTCATCTAGATTATCAAACAACTAGCATTCATAGTCTCACAAACCTTATAAGATCCCTTCAATATTCTCCCATGATTCTCATGAATTTAGGTGGTGCGAATTGGTACATTTGTGCCACATTTGCACCTTATTTAATAATATATATATTACAATGAGCATTGCGATGAGTATTGACATTAGCTCTTTTACTTGTTTGCACTTCTATGCAATTTTTCTAATTTTTTCATTGCTAAACTCTTTTTTTTTTAGTATAAGTGAGAGATTTTGAAATCGGGACATCTCACTTACACATCCTCCCTGTGTATCACCTAACCCAACCCTTCCTCCTACTCAACTTTAATTTCTTCGACATTTAATCTATGTTCTAGCCAAATACAAAGTTTAATATGTTCAAATGGGTTTAGCAATAGTTGAAAAAATAACAATTTTTTTTAAGTTTGAAACTGCATTTCGTATAGTCAAAAATTAGTAGAAGTAATTTGGTCATACAAAAAATATGGCATTATTTTGACCAAATCCAATTTTCATGAGGCATAAAGTATTAGTAAAACCCAAATTCAGGGGAACAAATGCAACGAATCCGATTTAATTATATACACATTGCAAAATTTAAGAACTAGGGGTAATTTTAGAAACCCCACCTGAGGTTTCTAACAATATCACTTGGTATCATTAAATTTTTAAAAATTTCACTTCTCACCCCTACTTTAAGTTTTCATTTTTGTAATAATTAAAACCTATTTCAAACTATAATATTAAAATATTATTTTAGAAGGGAGAATACAATCTCGTTTTGAAATTTGCCCTTTGTTGTCTTCTCTTAATTGTCATAACACGCTAATTTTATCTTTTAATTTTTGTAAACTTGGTTAATTTGACTTTTTAATAGGAATTTAAAAGTTGATCACAGGGTCGAGTGACCCTTTAATAGTTTTTATGTCATTGGTTTAGACAAGACATATTAAATATTTAAAATTATAAATAATTTACAATACTCATAAACATAACTTGAAATATTTTACAATAATAAAATTAACTTTTTGCACTAACTTGAAAACAACACAAACAAGTTTATACATAATTTTCACCATTTTATATTTTTCTAGTTTTTAAGCCATCTATATGGACATAAGAAAATTAGAAAATTCTGAAAATTTTATAACATTCATAAAACTCATGAAATTAACTGAGAGCACTTTATAGTAAAGAAAATATTTTTGTAACTTGCAAAAACCTCAAATATACCTTTAAACATTAGCTCTTTTTTTGTAGTAAAAGTAAGACAACAAAATGGCGAATCAAATGAGATTATATTCTATTTCCCAAAACAAAATTTTAATATTATATTTTGAAATGGGTTACAAATATTACAAAAATCTTATAATAAGGGAGGCAAGTAAAATTTTTTTAAAATTTAAGGCCTTGTTTGAAAAGGAATTTTTCACCAAAAATTTTTACATTTTTCATAAATACATTTTCCAATCACTTTTTTATCTTATATATATTAAATTGTTACAGCATATTTTTTACAAAAATTTCAAAAAGTTACAATACAAACACGATCTAAGAGTGCTAAGTGATAAACTTCAAGAGAAGTTTTTGAAATTATCTCTAGGAACTACCGCAGACTCGTATGGCGTTAAATTTACCCCACTTTCAGCCCCAGAAAAATAATTATTAATGATCATGGGGTCATGGACGTGCTCCATAGCAAGAAATAAAGGTACAACGGTAGATTTGTTATTGTTTTTGGGGTCAGGAACCACATGACTTGAGCCACTCTCTATTAGTTAAAAACTCAGTCAATTGATGCCATCGGACTGACTGGCTGGCTGCCCCTCCTAGTGCCCTGCGCAATCAATAGATTTGCATATATCTTGGGACAGGTTTATAGTGGAATTAACATTTTAATATTGCTTATTAGGTGATGCGTGAATCTGAAAGATCATCACTGTACTGTCCTTTACATTGTATTGCTGATTAGGTGACTTAATACTTTATTAATTAATTTTCTGAACAGATTAGTGCTGTTAGGCTGGCATTTCCTAATATCATGCTCAACTCACGTATACTGCTAATTTCACAGATTCAGAGTAATTATCGATTAAATAGTCACGGATTTGCTGATTAAGTTGTTTAGTAATCAATTACTGATGAAAAATAGTTTGATGGTCAAAACATGATCCGACCATTAGTTTAATAGTCGCTGAAGTTTTTTAGTCTAATTTCTAATAAGACATAATGTTTTAGAGTATATGAGTAATTTCCCTCATATAACGTATTTGAGCTCACAATTCTGTCAAGAGAGATTCTTAGATGGGAGGTTCTACAAAATGGTGAAGATGTTTCTAACATTTTTGTGGTAAAGTTAAGACTAATCAATGAGAAGATGACACATAAGAAATTACTGATATTGAGGAGGATTTGTACAGGTTGCCTATATTGTTTGTTCACGTTGATTTGTCTCCATCCCTAACACCCTGTTTGAATTGGAAAAAGCTGACCCGATTTGATGTTGAAATTGGCAGCAATTTAAATGCATATACTTACCCAGTGGGTAAGGTTAATTGAAGTATGGATAATTACTGATATGTGTTCGACCCAATGAATAATAACCTATTTGGTACTAAAGCATGAGATAGTTATTGCACGACAGAGGAAAGCAAAATTTGATGGCAAAGGCCTCGAGACATGTGCATTTTGCTAGCTCCCATTCTTCAATGAATGAGTAATGCTTGCAGTTAAGGCCCTCGGTGGTGGTATTTTATCATTTATTGCATGTTTACATTCTGTATAGGCCATGGGTAATGATTTAGGGACATTACAGTGTCCATTTGATATTTGTTAAGTGATCAAGTCCGGCAACTTGCGTTTTATTTGTTCTCTTAAGTGGTGTAACTGTGTAAGCACTTGATTTGATAATAACCCGTTCTAGTACGGCTTTGTTATTCAAATTTGAATTGAAATACAAGCAAAATTAGATACCCAAAAATCAAATAGACAAATTGTACTTACCATTGTCATTAGAAATATAACTAGTGGGCCGAAATTGATACTATGTAATAGTCAAAATCAAAATGGAGTTAGTAAAACAATGGGGGATACTTGGAATTGTATATTGCAGGTTATCTAATATTTGGTTGGTTTAGGAGTAGATAGGATATATCCCAGAAAAAAATGCTATAATTGTGTTTGGTTGGGAATTCGGGTATGATAGGATTGCTATTATAATGATCAAAGAACCCCTTATTTTGCAATTTCTTCCTAATAAGGTTAATTTACCATTTTTAATATTTATAACCTGCATTCCTAATAAGCTTAACTTACCATTTTTAATATTTATAACCTTCGTTAACATTATAAATTAAATCAAGGATTTTAATATATACAAACTAGTAATTGTCAATCAACGGTTTTAATACATCCCCTTATTGACGACGTCATTCATAGGGTCAGCAAATTGTGCAAATGCGGTAATTCTTCAATATATGAATTCGGTTAATTCTGTTATTGGACTCAATTGAAATATAAATCGCTCTCAAATTTGAATTGGAGATACCTAAATTCATTTCACTGTCGAATTTGGGCTTTAAATTATTATATATTCATTATGCTCCTCAGTTATTTAAAAATTTATTGTTGATTTGATCCCCAACTTTATTTATAATTTAACATAGTACTCATGTTTTAATCATTTTGTACTTTAATTGGTATTCATTTGATCACGTATAGCTAGTTATATCTTGAATCCTTAATCAATGATTTAAGGAACAAGTAAAAAGTGATTAATTTAAACTACAATATACCTTAGACTGTACAATAATCAGTGACAAGTTTCACGTTTATAGTTTACAATGATTAATAATAAGTAATATTAGTTACAAATTACAATAGTGACTTAATTGCTTTTAATAGTGAAATCACCCGCACTAATATATTGATGTGCAATTCATATGCATTCACTTAAAGTGCTTAGTTTATTTGTTCTCTGTGCTTAAAGCCTTAAGATTAGTGAATAGAGAGTAAGAATTTTCATGTGAAATATATAATGTAATATTAGAGCACATCGTTACTTGCAAGTTACAAGTTATGCATTTAAATATACAATAATTCAAACATGAATGATGTACCAAACTGTCAATATCTAAATTTCAATTAATAATTATGTTTATTGTTTAATATTTAGTATTAAACCTATACTTTTTAATTACTATCTAATTCTAGTCATGTATAAAATGATAGGTATTATAGTTATGTTATGTATTGTTGTATATTTGTATTATTATAGTCATATAATAATTAACAAATACTAAAATGGTATATTGTACATCTTTATATATTTTATCATCATAAGTACATGATAATACCATGCACTCACTATTATTAGTAGCATTTACCATATTAATAATATAATAATATATTAGTAGTATATACCAATACCAAATAGTATTTACCTGTATATTATATGATTTTATAAACCAATTCGATATTCGAATGTGTGAATACGATACCCCGTTTTCATCGTACCGAATTTGAATTCGAAATTGATTATTACCAAATTCATAATCTCATTACCTATTTTGTACTATATTAGATTTCGGTCAATTTGGTAAATACCGCTTTTGTACCAAATTACCAAATTCAATTCAAATTCGGGTATGAATTCGGTACGTACCAAATTTGATAGGATTTTTTATTTATTTGGAATGTGGTTGACAAAATAAGTTCAGTAAGGGTAGTTTAGTTCAAGGGCAATATGGTTGCACTACAATGATGTCAATACGTGTAAAGTAGTAAAAAATAAATAAATGTATATGTATAGTACACGTAATATGCATATGTACCTCTCACAAGGGTAAATTAGTCCAAAAATACTATTTTCAGTTTCTTGGGGGGATATTCCCAATTAATAATCCAAATTATTTAGTATTGGGTTGGTTTTGAGTTAGATAACATATATTTAAAAAAAATGCTATAATGTGTTTGGTTGAGAATTAGGAAAAATAGGATTGCTATTATAATGACCAAAGTCCCCCTGATTTTGCAGTTTCTTCGTAATAAGGTTAACTTACCATTTTTAATATTTATAACCTTCATAAACATTATAAATTAAATCAAGGATTTTTATATATACAAACTCAAGGGTCAAGGATTTTAATATATACAAACTAGTAATTATCACTTAAGGGTTTTAATATATCCCCTTATTGACATCGTCATTCACAGAAACCAATTCATAGGACACTTTTATTTATTTGGAACGTGGTTGACAAATATGATTTGGTTGGTTATTACAAATCCAATTTTATGTTATTCTATGAACCATACAAATATTAGTAAAATTACAATAATAATTTGGTCTTCTATGTGTCCCATACAAATATCAGTAACTTTACATTTTTTTATTCGTAATTTTCCTAAATTTCGATCAATCTGACAAACAAAGCTATGTTTGTAATTTGTCAGTTTTTAACCCTAATGTATGTAATATAACTAGGTATTTGTTACAACTTTAAAATATAAGCTGTAGCTTAATAAAAATTTGTTAGGTACAACCCAAAAAGAAAAGGACCTCAAACACAAATAAACATGGGCCAAGTTTACCGGCAGGTCTTTGGACATATGTGACTAACTTGGTCTTCTCAGGGATAGTGACCCACAGCGAATCTCGCACTTCAAGTGATGTGACAAGTGCCTGTTTTTACAAGTGATTTTGTCAGTCTCAACATACTGATACTGTATAACTATCCATTCTTAGATAAGTACAATTTTACAAACTTCAAGGTAGATGAATAAAATTGTCAGAAACCACTTGGGAGAGGTATGTGAAATTATCCATTTCCCGTCCACATCGCGTTAAAGTCACTCCGTCATCTGCACCTCGAAAGTCGTAATCACGTGGACACGCACATGTTCGACAGCAAGAGATGAGCTACAAATTATTTGCGCTTTTCTCTTTCTTTTGTCAGAAAACAAGTGGCTCGAGTCTGTTTATTCAACGAAAACTCCGCAAAATCGATGCCATTAGGCTGGCGTTCCTTGTGCCTTGTGCACTTAAAAGATTTTCGTCCCCTGGGGAGGGTTTATATTGAAATTTACGTTATAATAATATTGCTTATTAGGGCAGCGTATGAATGTGAAAGTTCATTATTCTATTTTTTTTTTTTGTTCCCATGTGTTCATTTTTGTCGCTTTCATACTATCAAATTCTTTATTTTCTCCTCCCTGACCGGAGCCTAAAGCTTGACCCTGGCCGCCCTGACAAATTGACAATCAAGAAAGAGATACATTACAATAGTGATTTTGTTTTTTTCTTTTGTTTTCTGTCCTTTTTTTTCTGCAACGACAACGAAGCATCTTACTTCTACTCTAAACTAATTAACTAATTATAAGAGGGGAGAGGTTTAAATGGACTTACATGAGAGTTAAAAGATGAACCGTCAGATCAAATAAATACGACACTATTGTATGGATAGAGAATTATTTAGAATAATTATTGTAATATTTTTTATAATATAATATATGTGAGATAAAAAGGTGAATTGAAAAATATGTTCATGATAGAAGCGAAAATTTTTTCACAAAAATTTGCTATCCATACAAAGCCAATATTATTAAATTAATATTTTGAAAGTGTGATAGGAAACCACTTGCCACTACACTAATGGCACATAATTCAGAACTAAGGCCTTAAGTTCCCCAAAGTTTTTCTTTGTTTATACACAAACAGGAGGGTCTGCCCAACTCCCAATCATATCAGGTGTTATTTTTTTCTTTTCAAACGCAAGTCAACAAACCAATGGAGAATAATACACAAATTCATGGTTTTCTGTTCCTGCAACCTTCTTTTGATAACAATCCAACCTTCACAATTGCTTTGTAGGATTTGAAACATAGCCAGACAAAACATGCTGAAAAGCTAGCTTGAATCAAGAGGGTTAGGATTTAAAGAAGCATAATGGAGAAGCTCCTGATTTTTCTCCAGTGTAGCCATGTACTCTTCTTTCATGGTCACCAATGCTTCAATCCCATCACCAGATTTTGTTTCGATCAGATGAGCAATATTTCCCAATCCGTGTAAATCTCTGTTTCCACGCGCAATGCATGTCCATATGGGCTTTCCCCATCCAAAATCAGCCTCATAAAAACCAGTCTTGCGGATGCTGCTGATATAGATACATTCAGCCATACTATTAGGATCATAGAACACTTCATGGAAATCTTTTAAGGCTCCCATCAGCTTCTGAATCCCATTCTCACCATTTATAGATTCAACAAAATCAGCGTTCATTGTACCAATGGAATTTGAGATCTTGTTTACCAGCAATTCCAGCTCTAGCTTAGGATTGTCACAACATTTAGCACGAGCCAACCAGACGATATTTCCTAGTGAATGAGGTGATAAAGGGGGCGAAACTTTTGTCCTCAGATTCACCGGGATAAACAAAACAGACCTTACTTTCCAAGCTGCTATGGCAGATTTCCATAGAAGTCCCATAACAGCCTTGGCTGAACTTGGTTTCGCGGAAGATGTTGATGTAGCTGCCTTGGATTTAAGAGCAGCCAAGGCCGAGCTATCGAACACAAATCTGCTTGTAGCATATTTAGGCTCGTTCTTTTGTGGTTTGGAGACCACAGGAGGTGAATCTTGGTACATATCCAAAATGGAAGGAAATAAGGAAGATGAAATAAAACTGGGATTTATTTGTACCGTTGATTCGCGTGCTGTAGCTGCCCAAGATTGCATAAATGTTGAAACTGAGAGACCATCAAAAATCTTGTGGGAAGCACTCAAGCAAATGGCAATACCACCACAGTAAAAAATGTTTACTTGAACCATGATAGGATAACTTTTTGACAATAATTCCGTGGAATCTGGATGAAATGGACATAGCTGGTTCACGAACTCATTTTCAGGCTTCCTCAGAAAATCTAACAGTCCAATATTGGTTTGAGTTTCGACGTAGTAAACTCCATCATCATTACACTCAATATGCAAATTATCTTTGATTTTTCCTGCTAGTGGATAGAAGGGTACTAAGGTTTTTGATAGTGATTCCTTTAGACATCGACTTCTTTGGGAAATAACATCGTCGAGATAAGTGCCTTGTTGTTTTCTTGGGGAGAAAAAGAACAATATATTTGTATAAGAGTCACGAGTAAGCTGATCCAAGATTGAAAACCTAAAGGTTCTCAACTCAGGGGGAGTTGGAGATGCTGGCTTGATTTCTTCCTTGGAGATAATTTCTATGTCCATATATTCAGTTTTCTGATTGACACTCGAATGAATGCTGCAGGGACATGTTTAGAAGAATTTTTAGCCATTACAAAAGAGGATAAAATTATCATAAAATTAAAATTTTAAATTTATGGAAAAATAAACTTTATTGTTTGTTTTTCATATTTAAGATCAGCTCGTCTGGGGCTGTTTAATTAGCAGTTCTGCTTTTGAGTAATAATTTTCAAATTATACTAGTACGTTGTAGTAAATGAATTACTCCCCTATAAATTGAGAAAGTCCTAATTTTCCTGCCAATGACAATAAAAAGAAAGCAATATGAATAAGAGTATTATCAAATTCACGAATAATTATTGCTTTTGGACTAGAAAAACATATAATTAGCTAGAGTTTCAATAACTTCACGTTATTGTGATGAATTTTTGGGACTTTTAGAACTATTCCATAATATCATAAACAAGAACAAAACTCAAAACATGAAATTTTTGCTATGTCATTTCCGTGAAATGATGAAAGGTCCTCTCTGCTAATTCCAGTGCAAAATGTACTTTTGAGCATACCAAAAAGGAAAATGTATATTTTCCTATCTACAATTACATGTATCTCGAAGTTGAAACCCTTTAATTCAAGAACTTCTCCTCATGGACCCTTTTCAAAAAAATATTCCTATAATCACAGCCTAAAATTGACACTCATTTAGTTTTAGCAAAGGAGTTTCTTCTGTCCTTTCTAGTTATTTTTGTTTTCTTTTTTGGTTTCCCTATTTGTCTTTCCCCTTGTCTATAATAAAAAGAAATTGAAAAAACTTCCCTCCAATAGTCATGGACAACCAAAAAAAAAAAATCAATACTACGTATTCTAAAGAGTAATGAAGAAAGAAACAAAGAAACAAAAAAATTTACATACATACCTTCTTGAGCCAGCAATGCCAGAACTGGGAAAAGGATAGACATGGCCATTACTCTGCCTGTTCATGAAATGTTCATTATAATACCCTTTCGATGCACATTTGCAGCCAAACAGCGCTGGTTTGGCAGTTCCTGCAGAACCATCCGCAATATGGTTTCTTCTCGATTGGCGGGGCAACGAGAAGAGATGGCATTTTGATCCCAATAATGACTCCCTTCTTGTGGGAAATGCTAATCTTGAAATGAACCACCTCATGATGGGAGTGTTAAGGTACTGATGAATGGTGACTATACAGACAAAACTTCGTCCTTTCTATGGTGGAAAATAGGTTGAACAACCCACCGTCGGCAGATAGAGTGTTAGAAGTACAGCACAGCAGTCAGCACAAGCATCTCTATCCATGTTGGGGCCCAGTTGAGAGAAGGTGACCAGCAAAGCCTATTATCATCTGAAGGAGCTAAAAGCAAATACTAATATAAATTGGGTTGGGTGGTTAAATAAATTAGTGAAATTATAGATGCTGTACTGGAATAACAATAAGAGTAAAAAACCCTATAAATACCAAGAGATTGTAGGGTTTTAGTCAAGTAGAGTCTGCGCGGCGCCATCTCAGTGAATTAGGGTGTAAAACGGACTATTTTTAACAAGGTGCTTAACATTTAGGGTGGAAAACGGACTATTTATAAAACCTGAGTTTTGTTATTACTGACACGGTGCTTAACATACCAGTCGTGTTTTCAGAATTACAATCCCAAGCTTAACATGCCATATTGGTACCAATTGGGTTATAGTTATGAAATTGGTTTTTTGTTAATTATTATTACAAGAAATATTTATAATTGGAAAAAATTCAATTCTTGCATACTGAATAATAAATATTTTTAGGAAAAATCATTTAAAATATCTTTCACATTTCGTTAAATGAATTTTTTCATCTTTTACTTTTAAAATATTTAATTTTATATATCTTACAAATTCAAATTCACAATTTTTGGTCCCAACCTGAGTTTCAACCACTTTTTAGTCTAAAATTATCACATGACTCATATGTAATAATTTTTATATACAAAAATGTCAAATTTTACTTTTTTAGCGACAAAAGTAAATATAAATTGACAAAAATGAATATGAATTTGATCATTTGTTTAATTATGAATGGGATATAACTTTTTTTCCTATAAAAATTGAACTTTTCTTTTTGCCATGATAAAAACTACTTTTACTTTAACTATCTATAACTACCCATGACTATTTTTACTTTTAACTATTTAAGTATATGTTTTCAACATAACTACCCATAAATATTATAATTACTAATATAAAATTATTTTAAAAATATTTATGAAAAATATTTAGAAGATTAAAATTTGTTTTGATAATAAAAAATATATTTAAAGTATATGATCATAAATATTATATTTTTTTTATTGCACCCACATTGGATGTGCATGAGCACTAGTTATAATCAAATTCCAAATCTCACTCCTAGTGATAATGCAATTGTTTCAAATAGTGAATATCTCCCCCACTAAATAATTAGATTGTACTATATTAGGTCCTAAGTCTGCCATTAGTTGTAATGAACATGACCGACTACAAATCACAAATTTGACAAGTGCAATATCAAATTTCGAGTCTTTTTAACTATTAATGTTTTCCACTAGTTATAATGAATATGATGGATTATAAATCACAAACTTGATGGGTACACTAAATTTAAGGCATTTTAACTATTAACTCGGAAGCAACGATGTTTAGATGTCAAGTTATGCTCCCATGTTCAATTTAACGTATTTAGATAAGGGTTTAAAGTATATATGAGGATCATTTTGATTTGGGATTTTTCAAGCACTCAATGACTTATTGTCACCTAGGTTTCTTTAAGTGCTCCATCTTAATAATAGTGTAACTATATTTACACAATCTTCACATTTGCTATTTCTTTTTTTTTTTTGTTTAAAGTAATTTATCCAACTTTCATCATTTAACATTTTTCCCTTTCTTTATTTGTTCAAAAGCAATTTTTTGTTCATTGCACTTACCTTCTTTTAATTATGTTTTTCTTTTGTTTAATGTAATTTAGCCAACCTTTTTCTTTTCTTTTTTTGTTTTAACAAAAAAAGCACCCTTATTATCTTAGAACCATAGAGAAACTCAAGAAACAAGATGAAATAGTGGTTAAGCTACACACACAAAAAATGCACGCGATTAACATCTCAAATTTGAGAGATTTGAATGATGGGTATAACAGTAAAATTATAAGATCATATGCTTCCATATTGTGAATTTCATCTATGCATTTGGGATTTGCAAGAAGTGTACGTAACTTTGAATTGTCAAGATTTCTTGGTTATTTGTGATTATTGCTAGGGTAAAATAATTCACTAATGTAATTACTCAATTGAAAATTTTCATGTACATACCTTTGCGTAATCATCGATAGTTGGGATAGCCATTCACAAATTATAAGAACAGTATTTTGCTTAAAGAAAAAAGAAAAAGTTGGTTAAATTATATTAAAAAAGAATTAAAAGGATAAATGCAATAAAGGAAAAATGGTTTTGAACCAATAAATAGAATTAAAAAATTAAATGACAAAAATTGGATAAATTACTTTAAACAAAATAGGAAAAACACCACTTTAAAATGTCTTTCGAATTTCCAAAGAGATAAAGACGCCATTTTAATATAATTGGAGATGTTGCATTAGGTAAAAATATCTCACGGATGCTTGAACTGAAAACACAAAAACGGCATCTTTATTCCTTCACGAAAACAGGCTTTATCTTAAGGAAGCGCCAAAATTAAACTACGGCCCCTTGTTCATTACCGGTTCTTGCCTGTCTTCGGTTGCAAATTTCATTTTTGTCTATTATCTGGCTCACCAAACTCACCAAACTTTGTTGTCCTGTTCCTATTACTGCTTCCCCCCATGCAAAGATGACTCAGCTTTCCACCATAGAAGCAACCGACAAAACCTTACCCTGCAAACGTTAGTTGTTTACGATTGATGCCACATGCAAATGTGTGATATCTATGTCACAATGGGTCCATAACATTTGGAATTTATACTTATTGAGTCCCTTATAAACGATGATGCATTTTGGTCCCCGAAGTTTTCAAATTACAAAAGTTTGGTCCCAATTTTCACTATTTGTTGGTAATTCCTTTGTGTATAGGTAATAGTCTGTGTCTGCGCCGGCAGAAATTAGGAACTATGTACACAACTTTGAATCTTCAAACGACAGGCGTGCTCTGCCTGTGAACTTGGGAGGTAAGTTAGAATTACCGAATCATTTTAATCACGTCTTCTAGACTATTTAGCACATGGTGTGTTAATGATAGTTTCAATCAAACAGTGTATGAAAAGAACTTTGAGTCAAAATTATTACTTCTTACGTCCTATGAAAATTGTGTTTTGCGATTTGTGCTTCTTTTTTTTTCCCTTTCCCCCCCAGTGGCAGGAAGATTGTGGTCCAATACCACGATGATTTGGGTCCAAAGAAGGTTACCGCTATAGATCTTGACACTACCGAGCTATTAGCGTAGGTTCAGTTATTGACCCTATAGCATTAAAATTTCAGCATATCAATTTAAAAATAAACATTTCAGCATCACTGTCCTCAGCATAACTTAAAAATCATTCTTAGAAACATTAATATCTATAATTTGGTTTATGTAATTAAATAAAAAAGAAAAGCACTCGCTTAATGTATAAATCATTCTCATAAACAATTGTCATATTAGTTAGTACATAATTAAACAAATTTTAAAAAATCTAAAGAAAATCGGTCAAAAAAATTTTTAAAAATCTAAAGACTAATTATTTAATGCCACAACCACTCACTTTTATCTCATTTTTTTTCCTTATCAAGTTTGCATTTCTATTTTCGATTCTCTTGATTTCTTTCAAACTCCAAACTTCCTTTTTTAAATTGCAATCTCTAAATCCCAAAAACGTAAATTAAAATTTAAGTTCACAATGTCTAAATTCTCATAGATGCGAATTTTGTATAATTTTAAAATATTGTGGTATTTTTGGGTTGGATTTAAGATTATTTTTTGGTAGATATAATTGAAATTGAGATGAAATTTATTTATTTCAACTTATAATTTAAAATTTTATTTTTGAAAATCCAAGTTATTCAAAAATAGTAAACTTTTCATCATATAAAGTTTTAAATTAGTCCATAGCATATCTTATTTTCTAAACCCAACCCTTGTGTAATGTTTCTCATATACCAAAGTTCTTTTTCTCACTCTCATCTATAACACATGACTCCTTTTTGTGTACTTTAATTTATTAATTTATGATATGATAGTCCCCTTCAATTTATAGGATATATTACTTGACAAATACTTCAATAATAATAAAAAAATAACTTACCTGATTTCCAAATGTATATAAATACAAAATTTCTTAGCAACTACTCCAAATACGTATAAATTACTAGAAAAGTATTTACTTGTCACACAAAATAAAAATTGCCTAAACAAAATAAGTAATTTCCTAATAATCTCCACCAAAAAGCTTGATGTGTAGTTATACATACCAAATTATTACGTTGCTGTAATGTCCATATATACATAGCTAATCCGAGTCCAACTTTTAGTTGACTTAAGTTTGTAGGATTTTCCTTTTCACCACTACTTACAACTTGAAAGTAATCTTGGATCCCTTTTTTTTAATTCTGCTCCCAACTATTGAGGTAATCAAGAAACAAATTTTTTTTTTTTTAAATCACCATACTTTTCCCCTTCACAATATTGTCTCCCCCGTGTGTGCTTTTTAAAATTCCACCATTAATGAAAATCTCGTAACTTTGAGAGTCTCAGGATGCATGAGAGTTAGATTTTTTTTTTTTTTGTGGATTTTTTTGATACATATATCATACCGCTTAAACAACAAAACTGAAATACATCCAACATCAAATACATACCATTGGAAATTGTTAAGAACATTTCCACTAAATTACATCCTATTTTAACATTGGACTCTATGTTTTTCCATGTCTTCTGAATCACTTGCCCAAATTTACTGTCAAATATCCTCTACGTTTGTTGTCTTTCGATCCTTTCCCTTCAATGCCAAGCCTTTTTGACATGAATATTCTTTTTCTATTAAATTATTGAATTGAAAATAACCGCAACTCACTTAATATCAATAATTAACCAAAACCTAGCTATGATATTATACTAGATGCTGAGATCCAAGTGCTAACAAAGAATCATTGAAAATTAAGTGCATGACAATTTAAAGGAAACAAATAAAAAACATGAAACTTTGAGTAGATACAAGATTAATGTGGTTTGACTCAATTATTAAATCTATATCTATAAAGACAAAACTCGATATGTGAGAAAAATAGAAAAATCTAATTTGAATCCCGACGCAACCGTATTATGACGTTTCTCACGTAGCAGGAAGCCCTTCCCTCACTCTCATTACATGTTACTACTTAAAACAAAAATAAGGCAATTTTCATAACAAGGTAAATTTTATTTCGTCCTTATGCCACCTTTTTAAGAAGAAAAGTGTAAGCATGACACTTGGTAAAGAAAAGTGCACGTAACTTGAAAGTTGGGTGGCAACTTCAAAAAATTCTTCAATAAACCAAACTCGTATATTAACGTTTTAACACATGCCAAGCGTCCACCAACTAAGATACCCATAAGGACATCCACAATGGTTTACATTCTTTAGAGCGTAATCCACGTGCCACGTCAGCATTCCACTTTCTTCTCTTTTATTGCACTTCCACTCACAATGGATTACACTCCACAAGGTGTAATAAAATGAGTCCACAATTAAATCAAATATTTATTTTAATAATGCATAACTCATATTCCATAAATAAATAAAGTAATTTTTAAAAATAATTTTGTTATTTTTAAAAAATAAAGTATTAAGTTTCATTAAATTTTTTACCTTTTGAATTTTTATTTTCTAAAAATAATATTATTCATTTCTAAGTTTGAACAATATATCTTTTTCTATCTCTCAAAAATAATATATTGTTATTTTTTGAAAAATAATTATGCAGAACGTTAAACAAATATGTGATACCTCAAATGCGATTATATCATAATAATCCATACTCAATTAATAATTCTTTATGTAATTAGTTTGATTTCCATAACCTAATATTACATAATTTAAATCAAATACACTGCTTATTTGTTGGGCAAAAGTTTTCCTACGGCTAAATTTTATAATGGGATGGCCCACCCATTACACGCATCATTAGAATGATGCATGTAATGACTAATGGGTATTACGCGGCCACAATGGGTAGCCGTGTGACCAACTCTTAAGCTGTCAGACATTACACCGCTTATTCCACGCGGTTGGAGATGCTCTAACGAAGTTATCTTGTGTGCGGATTTTAGCATTGTATGATTTATAATTTGCTTGAAACATATTTTAGCTATTAAAATCAAAGAGCTCAAAGGATAGTGAGATATTTTTCTTTTTTTCTTTTTGGATAAATTCTTCTGATGAGTTGCTTTGTTTTGATCGATCATTCATTGGTACTTGGCAGATTTTATCCTATCATCTTTTCGCAAACATTTTGATAGTTATTTATATACACTGTTAAAATTTAGGTAAACTTAATTTTCAAAAATTCAATAGTTTAACACCATTTGACTAAGTAAAGTAACGTAATTTGGACCTTCTTTGAAAACCGGAGCTAAGTCTTTTCCATGCCCCTTCACAGTGAAGCTATAATTTCCAATAATAGTTCGATCCTGCAATGAATTGGACTAAGGGCAGGAACGGTCCCAGGTGGAATCGTTCCAGACAATTATGTGCATTTTGTATACGGCGTAATTTTATTTATTTATGATGTAACTTATTTTTAATAACATGTAATCGGCATACAAGATGAAATCTGGATGTACAAATTTTTTTAGCCAAATCTTAGCAGTGAACTGTCAAGACGGTTGTCCCGCTTCCCAATGCATGAGTTGGCAAACAAGACATTTGTGTTGCTAGGGTCAGTTAAATTATCGGCTCCGATAAGGCGATTCTCTGTAGACATAGCAGCTTCTGGGTTAGAGTTCCAAAGTTCCAAGAACTCGGATCTGGAGTCTAAAGTTGCTCTGCCTAGTTCCCAAAACGAGAGATAGGCCAAGCTCAATGGAGAAGTTGCAGGTGCTCCTAAGGCATCCTATCTTCTGCAACCTGTTCTTGCTGCTAGTTTATGTTCAAGCATGTTCAAACCTTGCTATGGCTGGTTCCATAGTTAAGTTTCTTCCAGGATTTGAAGGACCCCTCCCCTTTGAACTCGAAACCGGGTGAGCCACTAAGTATAACATATATTTAATAACACTAGAAATTAACATTGATCAAAACTTAGAAGAAATAGTTGATCCATTTTCTGATATTATCAGGTACATTGGAGTTGGTGAATCAGAGGATGTGCAGCTCTTCTACGCTTTTATCAAGTCAGAGTCAAATCCTGAATCGGATCCTCTTATCCTTTGGTTAGATGGAGGACCTGGCTGCAGTTCATTTATTGCACTTTTCTTTGGGACAGGTGAATTCTAATGCCTTACACTTTGCATTAGGTGTCGCCCAAAAAAAAAAAAAAAACAATTGCGGCACTTTTTTGTTCTTGATTTTGTATAATCTTCAAACTCTGCAAACAGCCTTTCTGGTTGAAACTCTGCAAAAAAGACAAAAGACGTTGTTGTCTGGTTGACGAAGCTTTATGTAAGGTCTTTTGTTTTGTTTTTTTGGGTAAAAGTATTAATTTTATTGAATACCATCCATTTGTTGCCAGTAGCAACTGCTACAAATATCTGTACATTAACTTACTACACATTCGCATCAACTTAAAGATGCACGTAGAAAAGCCCAAAATATAAACTAAGCTACAAAAACACACACCTAAATATTTTTTTCATATGCATTGCTATAATAAAGCTTTTGAAAAACATTCCTCAAAACGGCTAATTCAAATGGAGCCATCGTCTTTTTTTGTCTTTAATGTTCAAGTGATGATGATTGATAAACTGGAGTGCCAGCATTTGATCAAGTCACTGGCCCGTGATTTTCTGTTGCAGGGCCAGTAATTGTCGAGCCATTGTCGTTCGACGGCACTCTGCCCAACTTGGTATTAAATCCCCATACTTGGACCAAGGTAAGCTCAAGAATTGAGTTTCTCTTTTCTTTTATTTTATTTTCTTGCAAGAGAAAAAGAGATTTAAGTTGATGAGTATATCTTAGACTCATAGAAGTGTTATTTAGCATTTATTATGATGTGATGTATCCTAGATGAAAAGGTTGTTGAGATATATGTATAAATAAGGTTCCAAATTTTTTTTTTTCAAATAATGTTCAAATAATCTTTATCCTAACAAACCTAATTTTCAAGATTAAGAATTCGAGTTGACTGCAAGATTGAGAATCATTTCTTGTTACTTGTTAGGTTGTAAGCATCATCTTTCTGGATTCGCCAGTTGGAACTGGTTTTTCTTATGCTAAGACTGCAGAAGCTTCTCAATCTTCAGATTTTCAAGCCTCTGATCAAGCTTATGAATTTATCAGGAAGGTACACGCCCATCACTCAGCTAATTAATGAATCATAAGGCTTCATGGAACGTTGGACAATTACTAACAAGGAAAATGCCATACTTGTCTCTAGACCCTTTATTATGCAAAAAGACCAGTGTACTATCATTTAATTAATTTCCTTCTGAATAGCGGAATCCTGCGTAGCCCTCCCAAAATTGCCTCCATTGGATTCAAGTTCTCTATGAACACGGTTTTGATTGTATAGAACAGTTGACAGTGGAAGATGAATAAAAGTTACATCAATAATAACTGGCTATGGTAGTTTCGACAGTTAGCATCATGGAAGCCATAGTAGAGGAGGAGGTCTTGCATGGGGAAAGATCCCAAAGTCTCATGAAATGTGGCAATCTCTAGAATGGAATATCCCACTCACAGTGTTTAGTTAGTGAAATGTTCTGATACGGACTCCTATGATAATTAGTTTAACATGTATACTGAGATATTCTATCTCTTGTACAAACTTGTCCAATATCAATGAACTTACAGTTTTACCTTGAAAAGATAGTGGAAGATGACTAATTTTGAATTTGATGCTTACAATTCAATTTTGGGTACAAATTTCAATAAGCGAGGCAATTTATTGTCTTTTTGCATGTTGTTGTATCTTAATGTCTACAATTGGTTTGCTAGTGCCTATAGTACACAGTGCAATTACAACTGCCAATTATAGAGGCTTGGGCAGGCGATATTTGTTGCGTTTTTACCCATTTGAACCTCGAGTTAAAAGCTTAATTTCCCTTGAAATGGGAAAGAAATTATAGTTAAAAGATGTTTACCTTTTACAAGATTGGTTTTGATAGTTGATTATACTGCAGTGGCTACATGATCACCCAGAGTACAAGTCGAATCCATTCTATGTTAGTGGAATCTCGTATGGGGGCATTCCTGTTCCAATATTAACTCAACTTATATCAAATGGTAAGATTTTTTCAATGTGGCTTTTTACCCTGGGGAAGTTTTTTGGTTGTGTTACAATCTGATTATTGAAATTGTCATGCAGATACATAGGCATTGTAAGAGATCTGAATATACTATAAATGCTTTCTGTAAGCTTGTAGTATATGCGAAGTCTCTTTTGGTAGGAATGTAGTTGCTACCTTAAGCTAAATGGGTTTTATTAACATAATGCAGAGCTTTAAGAGGGGGAAAAATGGTTAAAAGTTCCCTCAGAAATTTGCAGGCTTTTTTTTCTTTTCTGTCAATATGTTAAGTTATAAGACGCTCCAGGATAAAGCAAGAAAACGTTTCTTTGACCAGTTCAGAGTTCTACATTATCTCCTGCCACAAGATGATCAGTTGAAGTTTGCTAAATAAGGAGAGTATAGGATCAATGCTTTGTTGCTCTATGACTATTAAGACACTAAAACTTACATGTATTTTGGTGTTATTCCAGGAAACGAGGACGGCATTGAACCACGTATTGATCTTAAGGTCTATACCTTTGATGATCTTCTCTTTTCTAGTCTACCTAATCTTGATTGATTACATACTATTTGGAGAAAAATTTACCATCCTGAGTTTAAAACCGAGACATTTTCATTTATGGCTTCAGGGATACATACTTGGAAATCCACAGATCAAGGTTTCAGGACTTCTGAACTATAGGGTTCTGTTTGCTTATAGGATGGGGCTGATTTCTGATGAACTCTATGAGGTAACTTATTTCTTTTGTTTGTTACCTATTGATATCTTAGAACACTGTCATTTGTCACATGCATTCTTGCAATGTAAAATTACCTGTGATTTTCTAAATGACCTGCATATTTACAATGCAGTCCTTGAAGGTTAGCTGTAAAGGGGAATATGAAATCATAGATCCCAGTAATGCAGTGTGTTCGAAAAATATGCAGGCATACAATGAGGCAAGCAATCATATCTATGCAATTTTTATGTGACTATTTTAAAAATTAGGCAAGGCCTAATGGATTTACTTAAAGTGCCCCCTAAACTCAAGAAAGAGAGACAGAGTTAAGGATCATCAATAAAACGTTCCTGAATAGTGTAATATCATTTGAACAAGAAGTAATTTATTGTAACTTATACAATTTCGTAACAGAGTTGCAGTTAATGTTAGGGGCTTACACAAGCAGTAATCGAACATCATACTTCTGTTACGAAATTGTAGAAGTTAACAATGAATTATGGTTTATTCGAACAATAATACACTTTCCAGAAACGGTTGTACTATAACAATTGGTTCCTACCCCTTCCCTTTAATTTGTGGGCCACAAAGGTGAAAAGGTGGGAAGAATCAGAATAAAGGAACGGGTAACCAGAATGATGGTTAATAATTTTCTTCTGCAGTTGGTGGTTCGTAATATTGACAATCAAAATATCTTGATTCCCGTATGTCATCCCCTTTCACGAGAGCCAAATAAATTATTTACTGGTGGGAGATCCATTATGCAAATGTTGTATGAGAAGTTTGAAGAGCTAGACGTTCGGGAATCTACTCATGTCAAATGTCGAGTAAGATACTACTAGTATTGTTCTATGTAAACTCGTGGATAAGAGCATCAGTTCTTGGTAGCACAACTGATCGCGTTTCTTCTGTTCACTGGCAATCGTAGACAGAATGGACTATGCTCCTTCAGCACTGGGCTAACAACAAGAGCGTCCAAGAGGCCCTCCATGTGCGAAGGGTATGTCTAAATCGAGCACTATGGTATGTAGCATTTGAATGCCGAAGCAAGCCTGAACTGATTTCTGTAATCACATTGCAGGAAACTATCGGACAGTGGTTAAGCTGCAACGGTACCTTGCCATACACAAAAAATGCAGTGAGTGTTATACCATATCTTGCAAACCTTAGCACTAAAGGTTATAGATCCCTTATATACAGGTTTGGTACCTAGCTCTGAATCTTGATGCATGTAAGTTAACAGCAGTGATTTTAAGTACTGAAAGTGGAGTACTTTGTGATTCAGTGGTGACCATGATCTGTTGGCCCCGCACATTGAAACTCAAGCGTGGATAAGATCTCTACATTACCCAATTATTGACGATTGGAGACAGTGGATTCATGAAGGCCAAGTTGCCGGGTTTGGTTCAAAATTGAACAATGTTTCTTTTCTTGATTACATCACCATTAGCACGAGATAAAAAGATGACTTTACCCAACTCATCTAAATTTGTTCTGTTTTCCTGCTTCCAGATACACAATGACCTACGCAAATAAGATGACATTTGCAACAGTGAAGGCAAGAAATTCCTGTTTCTATTGCTTCAGTGCAAGATTTGTTCACATGGTAACGACTAACAAGAAGGTCAGAACATTCTTGGGACTAACTGGCACCCCTTTTTTCTTTTTTCTTTTTTGGGTGAAGGGAGGAAGCCATGTTGCTTATATGTTCAAGCCTGCCGAATGCAGAACTATGCTTGAGAGATGGATATCGCATCAGCCTCTCTAATCAGTTGGCATATGGATATGAACATTTTTTATGACTTCTGAGCATCAAATGTTCCACTCTTAAATATAAATTATTGTAACTTTGGGTCATGAGACGCTTCTACTCTAACTCTCCAATGGATTGCCTTCTTATGGAGATATGATTAGTGGAGAAGTGAATAAAATGTAGTAGTTAAAATTGGAATCACGTTACGCCTCCAAACATTTCTATATGACTGCTGAAGCTTTTACTTTGAAGATATGTCATTGAAATAAATTTCCTCTATTTTGCAATAAATAAAATTTTGAATTCACAGGAAAGTACCGTTTGCCAAGGAATTCAAATATTAAAAAAAATTGTTACTCCATTAAACATGAATGGATTCAAATATTAAAAAAAATTGTTACTCCACTAAACATGAATGGAGGGAATCTACCAAAGCTTTTAAAAGATGAAGTGGAGTAGGAAAAGGAATTTCTTATACATAATTGAAAAGCAATTTTCTTGAGAATACTTTAAAACCAAAAGAAGATCAAAAGAAGAAATCTCTCATGTCTAGAACTGATCTAATCACTTTTTAAGCAAAACCACGACTCAAAAGTACCTTAAAAGTCTTTTTGTTTTGGGTAGCCATCGAAAGTTTACACTTGACTCACATTTGAGTAGATCCGATCTTTAGAAATTCAGTGGGTCAAATTATGTTACCCATCTCACCAAGTGGTGTGGGTTAATCTGGACTACTGAATTTTTGATAATTGGATCTTCCAAGTTTTGGTTGAACGTGTTAAGGGTAATAGGAGGCATAAATCGCGCGATTGGCGTAGGGAACTAAAGACAATATGCCCAAGCAAATATGTGGATTAAGGGAGTGATTGAATTTTGGTGTATTCTTCTTTTATTCAGCATGGCATGCAAAATTTTTTTTTTTTTTTTTGTATATGAGTATGAATATGCATGGCAGTTGACAAGGGGAAAAAAATCACTGAGCTATATAGAATAAGGTTGATAATCCAAAGTGTGTCAAACTTCAGGGCAATGCAAAGACTTCAAATCCTTTGCATTACATGAATTTGGCAACGATGATGATGATGATGTACCTGGCTGCTGCAGTAGATAGCAAAATCACAAATTGTAAAGCGAGGTATTCTCTACATTTTCGAAAAATCTAACAACTTGTAGGTTGAAGTTTTGTAACTTGATGCTATATCTTTTTGGATTCATCACCCGTGGCTTCTGATGTACTTTCACAAAGTAATTGAAAGCAACTAAAACTAACTTTGAAGCAGAAATAGGTATTGCAAAGATAGATAAATTCCTCAAGAAGATACTACTAGAGAAAATGTGGAATAACCTTACATCGCACTTCAACAAAAGCATTAAACCACAGAAGAAACGTGCTAGATTATTGATACATAATTAATTATATCCTAATTGAGCTGAAGATAAAATTAAAAATGCCATGGATGCACAGATACCAGGTGCCAGCTGATCTTGAGAAATGTTTGACATGTTCTTGATATTCGTCTTAATTTTATTTCTACGGGAAAACTTGATGATGAGGGCTACCATAACTCGCAAGGTGGAGGCAAATGGAAACTCAGCAAAAGAAATCTCATTGTTGCCAGAGGAAAGAAGCGGAGTACCCTCTACTTGATACAAGTCAAGTTGGGAAAGAAAGAAGTGAATGCAGTTTGTAATTTCTTAATTGACCTTTGGCATAGGTGACTTGGATATATGGGCGAAAAGAGGATTCAGACACTTGTTCGCAAACAACTTCTATCTTAAGTTAGAGATAATGTACTTAAACCTTATGTTGACTCCATTTATGAAAAATAACATAGAGTCGTATTTTTAGAATTTTTCTCCATCTAGAAAATTAAATCCGTTAGAGTTGGTGCACATTGATATTTGCTATATCAAATATAGGTCTCTTGGTGGTGACGTTTATTTTGTAACTTTTATTGTTGATTTTGCTAGAAAAGTTTGGTGTTTTGCTTTGATATCCAAAGATCAGGTTTATTGATTTACGTAATTGGAAGTAACCAATTAGGTTTACGACGAAACCTAGAAATCGATCACTAATCCAATTTGAGTACCTCTACAGGATATACCTCAACAGAAAACTGAAAAGTAACGGCAGACCTCAACAAAAAACTGAAGAGTAACGGCAGCAAGTGATTGAGTTCAATAGTTCCTCAAATAAAATTATTGACTCTAGCATAGCAAAGTTGAAAGAGAAATTGATAAGTAATTAAAGTGTGTTCGTGCTGATAATGGTGGTGAGTACAGGAGACCGTTTGAAAGTTACTGCAAGTGCCATGGGATCGGATTAGAAAAGACAGTACCAAAAACTCCTCAAGAGAATGGAGTAGCAGAAAAGATAAATAGATCCATCACCGAACGAGTCAGATGTATGCTCTCCAATGCGAAGATGTCAAAATCCTTTTGGAGCCAGGCAATGAGAACAATAGTTGATTTGATTAATCTTTCTCCATCAATTCCTCTAGATGGTGATGTCTCAGAAAGAGTATGGATGGAAACAGATATGTCTTTTGAACACTTGAGAATTTTTGGTTATTAAGCATTTATTTATATTTTCAAAGATGAGAGATTAATTTTTCTTTTAACATCAATACTATATCACTCACCATTACTTTTGTTACATAATCATGTATCACCATAACTATATAACAACTTACATATACCATAGTCACCAGTGAACTTGGCGAGCAAGACCCCTTTAATAGTTTAATGTATTTTTCATGTGAGAGTTGCAGAGCAGTAGCCGTCAATAGCTGGGTCAAACAGTTTCAAATTCCATTTTGGAACCACTCTCCCACAAAGCTCCCCGCTTTGTATGGGATCTCTCTTTTCAAACTCTTAAATAAGTTCTTGACTTTCAAACCAACTTTTCTTAGGCAAATTGGTCACTAGAAGAGATTTAGACCTTTTGTGGGTCAGATATAACATCAAAATAAAGAGCTAAGACAAAGTTAAAACAAATCCTCAGACAGTGACAAGCATTTTAAATCATCAAAAGGGTGAATTTAAGCAGATAACTACTAAACAATACGCCAAAACTGTAGACAATACGAGGCGCAAGAAAGACTAAATAATAGCATTCCTTTGTTTGTATATGATACATGTTTGAGCCTGTAAGAGCTATGCTGTATAGTATCTCAAATGAATTTCAGCTGCATCGAGTAATAATCCTACACTATCCAACATCTACCATGAGAAGCATGCACAAAACACACTTCAAGCATCAGTTCAGAATTACCACAATGACTATTTTCTTCTCCCTCTATTTCCTAAAACAACAGGAAGATGAGCCTAGGCATTTCAGCTAGTACTATCAACTTGTAGCAGTTGGCTGGGTTTATTGTCCAGCGTCTTGTTTATATAGCATGCTACAATCTTGCACAAAGAAATTGCAGAAACCTCTAAAATGATCAAAAATTAAGTGACCATTCACATCATATTTAACTCGTCCTTCTCAATATCCAACAGCCCCTAAAAGCTTTCCTTTTCCCCAGGAGAAAATACAAGTTTAATCTCCACTGTATTTCCACCTCATATTCAACTCTCACTTTCCTTTTCTCAAAGAGAAAATGCAATGAATAATTAAAGGAAAACATCCCTTCCCCAATTTACAATGTATCGATTAGCATTATTTGAAGTAAATAAAGCAAAGGAACATTAGACAGTTAACTAGAAGGGGAAAAAAATACAACTGATCAAAATACTTCCAAGCAACAATCTTTCCTAATTTCTTATAACTAGAGGTGTGAAAATAGATGACTTGAGCGGGAATGGGTTGGTTAAAATGGGTAATGGGTATAAGTGAGTCAACTCATTTATACCCATTTAATTAGATGGATATAAATGGGTAAGTCAAAAAATGAATTGGGTAACTCAATTATCCATTTATAACCCATTTATTTTAACTTTTCATAAACTCATTTAAATTCATTTTTGTAAACTATGTTATCAATTTGTACCACCATTTGCACCCATCATTAGTTTTAAATATTTATTTATAATATTCAATAAACCTAGTTACCAATTTTTTTTTATCCGTACTCTATGTCGCAAAATTATATACTATTTAATAATTGAACAATAAGAATATAAAAATTTGACATAAGTACTATAAAAGTTAACATAAAAACTTGATTCAAAAATTTTGAATTCCTAATATTTTTTTGTGTAAATTTAAAATTTCATTTTGAAAAGGTAGAAAAAGAGGCTAAAACTTGTCATAAATTGGGAATGCTAAAAAAATGAGTAAGTTAACAAACTAAGAGAAAATAAAATGATAATATAAAACCCATAAATAATATTAATAATGAAACAAAAGTAATTAACATCATAACAAAATAAAGAATTTGAAAAAAAAAATGGGTGGGGGAAGAGAGGAGGTTTGGGGGAGACAATTCTAAATGGGTTAATTGGATTTGATGTGTTATCCATTAATACCCATTTATTAAATGGGTATTATTGGGTAACTCATTTGTACCTATATACAAAAACTTAAAATACCGATATCTTTCTATTCATGGACGAATATGGGTAAATTTAGTTAAATAAGTTTGTTTGACACGTATACTTATAACAATAAAAATCCACTTTTATGGCTACTAGTTGGCCTGGGCCTCCCGCGAGGCGCGAGGGTGCCCATATTTTCACGGATTGAGTTTTCAGAAATTTTCAGGCATGTTCTTATAATTATTTCTATTTTTACATTCATACATGAGATATATTTATATATGGCCTTTAGTAAGTATTCTCAGTAGGCCATCAAAAGTTAGCAAGAGCTAATTAGCCTCGACAAAAGGATTCTTCTAGCTGTTAGAAATACAGTGGATGGAGATGAGGCTTTAAGTTTGACAAAAGCATCATAAAGTGCATACTATACACATTAGCTAGGCAAAACCGCAAAAGTTGATCTCTACAATGTGACCGTGATGGTGGAAAGTTGATTTAGTTTGTCTTCGGTCACTTGGCTGGGGTGTTGATTTGCTGGAACTGGCAGTAGTGCTCCTTCAGTTGGTAAGCATGCTGTTATGCTGTACATTGTTACTATATTATTTCGGAGAGGATGAGTAAATTTCCTCACTTGGAGGCGGTAGATTTCTTTTCCAAGTCTTTTGCTGACATTAAGCACATCTGGTTGTTGATTCTGTGACAGATTTTATTTCGACAATTGATTGAAGTTATAAAATTGACTGGGAAAATTTTTTACTGTGACAATCTTACCTATTGTGCGATCGGTAGTATATCATCTGCACTAATCTGTAGTATTTGATAGGTAAAATTGGTACCTAATATATGAATGTTCTTGATGGTCCTAATGAAAAGGAAAAGTTGATGAAATGTAGCAGACAAAACCACGCAATAGGAGGAAGCCACTGCATGGGAAAAAGCGCAGCACACCGATTGCTCTGTGAAGACAATTCAAGAAGCTGGGCGATCAGACAAAAAAGCCAACCTTGGCTTTGATAACCAATTAGTCATTCGGGGGCAAAATTGGTAGGTAAGGATATAATGGTCAGTATACACTCCACAAACAAATTCTAGCCACAAATGTCTCCAATGGCACCGCTTCACTCTTTGGAAATCACTGCAAAATGACCAAAAAGCCCACACACTCAAGGTGCCAATGAGGGACCAAAATCATTGTTCCTAAGACCATTCGCTCTTTTATAGTATTACTAGTTTATTTGTGCCTCATGCGATGCATGAGGGTGCCCAATTTTTTGTGAAGTTGTTAGTTGTGTGTGTGGAGTTAAGAGTGGGTGTGTGCGAATTTGATGATGAAAGAGTGGTAGTTCAGGATACGTAGGCACACTATTTTGTAGTAGTCTGTACATTATCAAAAATTGGTCATTACAGGATAGAAAACTCATACAAAGAGCTGTAGACAAAACCACTATTTACATTAACAAAAATAGGTGGTTGCATGGTAGAAAACTAATGTCAACAGCTATTGCAAAACTATAGATGGCAAACAAACCTATTTAACTAAATTTACCCATACTCGACTATGAATAGATGGATATGGGTATCTTAAATTTTTGCATATGAGTATAAAATGAATTACCCAATAATACCCATTTAATTTTATTGGATAACTCATCAAATTTAATTAAATCATTTAGAATTGTCTTCTCCCAAACCTCCTCTCTTTCTCCATCCCTTTTTTTTTTCAGATTCTTCATTTTGTCAGGATGTTAACTACTTTTGTTTCATTATTATTATTATTATTTGTTGATTTTATTTTATCATTTTATTTTCTCTTAGTTTGTTAACTTGCTCATTTTTTAGCATTACCAATTTATGACAAATTTTAGTATATTTTCCTACCTTTCCAAAATGAAAATTTAAATTTACACATGAAAAAAATGCTAGGGGTTCAAAATTTTTGGATTAAATTTTTATGTTAACCTTTATAGTACTTAGTTCAAATTTTTATATTCTTATTGATCAATTATTAAATAGTATGTAATTTTGTGACATAGAGTACGGATGAAAAAAAATTGATAATCAGGCTTATTGAACATTATAAGTAAATATTTTAAACTAATAATGAGTATAAAGGGTGGTATAAATTGATAACTTAATTTGTAAAAATGAATTTAAATGAGATTACAAAAAAATTAAAATAAATGGGTAAGCCTCCAATTGCTTCCACGTAATAAGGCAACAAAAGTAAAGTAAACTCAATCTATACAATACTAATATGTTAAGGTGAAATTTCAAATTTAGCCACCTGTTTAAAGTACATTTGCACCGTTTTTAACAAAGACATGCAACTTCAGAAGCTCCCAATTGCTTCCACGTAAGCTAACACCACCACCGTATATGTTAAGCAAGTCAATCTGTCCAAAGATAAATTTGAGAGAGTAGTTGGATAATTAATGTTGGATTTGAAGTAAGACTTTCAGTTCAGGCAATTTCCCCTCCGTAGACCTTTACAAAGGTACTTCACATCATCCCCAACTCCCTCAAGCTTTCAGTATTTGTATCTCCAATGCTTAATCAAATTTGGAAATCTATTTGACTACTCAAACTCAACAAATGCATCTCCGACGGAAGAGAATTTCAATTGCACTCTCGAAACTAGCAATGCCCAATTTGCACCCAACTAGACAGTTAAATATCTTTGTCAATGAGATTTAACTTTCTGGTGAGTTCATTACTATAGTTTCATCAAAATATCTTTGTTGCAAAAATTTTGCGGGCTGCTATCTTTACAATTCATGCAAAATAATAAAGGTTTTTTATAACCCATCAGCTGTTTGATAAATTGCCTCTTTCAAACTAAGTTCAAAATTCGTTCAACGCCTTGGCTGCTAGTTCATGCCTCCAAGTATAGTCATCAGCCCATCATCTCTACCTCGTTCAAACACTAGCAATCATCATCTTCATGATAATAATTTTTTTTTTTCTAGCCAAAGGTGAAATCCATTCCGGTTCAATAGAAAAAAGTTCTACATTCTTTAAGGATTTTGTGCTAAGGTTTCCAAGGAACGGCTTGGGTAGTGGTGCGGCAGTCCATGGCTGCCATCTGCCCACCTGATGGAGGGCAGCCTGCCCCTCCTACCTTTCAACGCAAATCCTTTTCAGAATTGTTCACGAAGAATTCACAGCAGCCGACGCTATCCTTTGCGGCACAGGAGGCTACACACAAAGGGGAACCTGCGTTGATTTTCCCACAGGCAGCGGTCGAAGCTCTAGCCAGTCCATTTCGTTTCGCATTGATTGGGAAATTCTCTAGACGTAGACCGAAGTTGGAGGAGGTGAGGAAGTTCATTGCATCGCTGGATTTACGTGAGAACCCGGTGGTGGGCTTGTTGGACGTAAGACATGTGTTAATTCAGTTGAACAATGAAGCTGATTTCCATCGTGTATGGTTTAGGAGGATCTGGTATGTGTCTTCCTTCCCCATGAGAGTATTCAAATGGACCACGGACTTCCATGTTGACAGGGAGTCGTCGGTGGTTCCGCTCTGGCTTCAATTACCAAAACTCCCGCTGCACTTTTTCAATAAGGAGGTGATTTTCCAGATTGCGTCTATGGTAGGTAACCCTTTGCTAGTTGATGCGGCTACCCTTGCAGTGTCACGGCCAAGTGTTGCACGGGTGTGTGTTGAGATGGATTTGTTGCGTTCGACACCGTCGCGGGTTTGGATTGGCAATGGAAATCATGCTGGTTTTTGGCAAGAGCTGGTGGTGGAGAACCTTCCAAGGTACTGCTCACATTGTTTCCGCCAAGGTCACGATGTGGAGACTTGTCATGTTTTAAAGCCCGAGTTGCGAGGAGCATCTGGTCACCATACCAAGACTACTGGAACAACACAACTACGGTTGGCAGAGACGTCGAATACAGACATGCCTGATGGCCCTTTGGAGGGTAATGGAGAAAGGCCATCGGTATTGATACAAGATGCGGCAGTAATTGATGGGGCAAAGGGAGAAGTTAATGAGACTGTGACTGGCAAAGCGCTAGTTGCTCACGATCAGTTAATAGGTGGTACGCCTCACGAAGCTGAGCAAGGTGACCAGGTGCAGCAGTCCTGTGCTACTATACCAGCGCAGCAGGAGAGGAAAATGGAGGAGGATTATGGGACGGTGGCGGTAGAAGGTATCGAGGTGGTGCTGCCACATGACAAAGGAGAGGAACGTTCTGAAGATGTGGGGAGTGGGTTGCCCGCGAGGGTGGTCGTACGTTCTGCTGAGGGGCAAGTTGAAGACTTACAAGATACTCAACGAAGGGTCGGTACCCTCTCCCCTAGGGGCAAGGATCTTATCCGACAAGAAGAGTCATCACTAGAGACCGGGCATATAGACACGGGGGGTACCCTGGAACTAGAAGAAGTTGTTCGTAAGGAGCGAATGGATGCAAGGTCGCGTGGTCTCCGGGTTGGTCTCCCGTCAGATAGAACACTACGCTCCATGGTTAGTTCTTCAACAAATTCTTTTTCTGTCCTTTCTGATGATTAAGTTACTTTTTTGGAATATAAGAGGGGTAGCTCGTGCTCCTAATTTAAGGCGGTTAAGGAAACTTATTAAATTGTATGATCTTCAATTGGTGGTTGTTGTTGAACCTAAGTTGAGGGTGGAGTCAATTACTGATATTAGAATTAAATTGGGGATGGATTGTTGCATGTTCAATCATTGGGGTTCTGTTTGGATTTTCTACCGGTCATTGTTTACGTGTCAGATTACAGGGGAGTCTCCCCAACATATAACTATTAGAGTACAATCTCATCTTTTCCAAGACTCCATTATTTTGTCTTGTATACACGCGAAGTGTACGCAGCAGGACAGAGAGGATTTGTGGAATGCACTTTTGCAGGATAAACCCGCCTTCAATCCTTGGTTTTTGGTGGGGGATTTCAATGTGGTCACAAATACAGAGGAGAAGAGGGGTGGATTGCCATTTAGACCGTCGGAGGGATCAGACTTTCTGAATTTTATGGCGCTAGCTGGTGTCAGTGATGCGGGATTCTCTGGGTCAAGGTTTACATGGTGTAATAATCGTTCGGGAACGGCGCGGATCTGGAAGCGTCTGGATCGCTTACTTCTGTGTGGGAGTGCAATGGAGCTACCGTACCAATTCATGGTGCAACATTTAGGCCGTGACCCGTCGGATCATGCTCCCTTGTTGCTATCGGTGGATACGAGGCTAGACAATAAACCCAAGCCGTTTCGTTTCTTAAACATCTGGACCACTCATCCTGATTTTCTGGGGGTTATCAAGGACTGTTGGGTTCATCCAGTCAATGGCTCTCCTTTGCAAGTATTGGCATCGAAGTTGAGGAATGTTAAAAATGCCCTCAAGCAGTGGTCTATGACGACATTCGGGGATATTTTTGAAGGGGTACGTAGTGCAGAGCGTGTGGTAACCGAGTCTGAGACAGCATACGACCTCGATCCTACTGAGCAGCGACGGAGCGAGTTACATCATGCTCGGGCTCGATTACGCCGAGCGCTTGTAGTTGAGGAGGGTTTTTGGAGACAAAAGGCGCGGGTTAAGTGGCTTTCGGACGGAGATAGGAACACCAAATATTTCCACTCCTTGGTTACGGAAAGGAGACGTAGGGCAGTAATTCATCGAGTCAGGGGTACTGCTGGAGAGTGGATCGAGGGGGAATGCCAAATTGGGGAGGCAGCGGTGGGTTTCTTTAAGGATCTTTTCACGGCAGAGGGGGATCTTCCCTCCCTTACCGGTCTGGAGATCATACCTAAACTGATAACAGACCAGGAAAACTCACGGTTAACGGACATTCCATCTCTTACAGAAGTTAAAGACATAGTCTTTGCTATGGATGGAGAGAGCGCAGCCGGCCCGGACGGGTTTACAGGGAAATTCTTTACCTTTGCTTGGGAGGTAGTGGCATCGGATTTATACCGGGCGGTTGTCAGCTTTTTCTGCGGTGCTGAACTACCTAGGAGTATCACGGCTACCTCAATTGTGTTGCTGCCAAAAGTGGAGAACCCCCAAGATTTTAAGCATTTTCGTCCAATCAGTCTGTGCAACTTTACTAACAAAATCATCTCCAAGCTGTTATCGGCAAGGTTGGCGATGATATTACCCCGGATTATATCTCCACAGCAAAACGGGTTTGTCCAAGGGAGGCAGATTACAGATAATTTCTTGTTAGCTCAGGAGTTAGTAGCCGATATCGGGAAATCAAATCGGGGTGGCAATGTGGTCATCAAGTTAGACATGATGAAGGCTTATGATAAAGTCTCATGGCCCTTTCTCCTACAGGTGCTACGATATTTCGGATTCAGTGAGACCTGGATAGACATGATTTGGCGCTTAATATCGAATGTGTGGTTCTCGGTACTTGTTAATGGTGGTTCAAACGGCTTTTTCAGATCTTCACGGGGTTTACGGCAAGGGGATCCAATTTCACCAGCCTTATTCGTTATCGGAGCTGAGGTGCTGTCTAGAACCCTCAACACGCTACCCACACAAAGAGGATTTACTCCGTTCAAAGTTCCTCCTCATTGTTCTATAATTACGCATTTGGCATTCGCCGATGACGTGATTATCTTTTCCAGTGGGGCCAAGTCATCCCTACGTCTGATTAAACGGGTTTTGGATGATTATAATGAGGCATCAGGTCAGCGAATCAACCCTCAGAAGAGTTGTTTCCTTACTCATCCACGGGCACCATCTCAGAGGGCAGCGGTTGTTAACCAGATACTAGGGTATAATAAACGCGACTTTCCAATACGGTACCTTGGTTGTCCCTTGTATACCGGAAGGAGCAAGAAGGTTTACTATACGGATATATACAATGCGGTGGCGAATCGGATTTTGAGTTGGAAAAACCAGATATTATCGCTAGGAGGCAGGGTGGTGTTGATTCAGAGCGTGTTATCCTCTATGCCAATTCACTTGCTGGCAGCCGCGTCCCCTCCAAAAGGGATGTTGATGGTCATAGAGAAATTGTTCGCCAAGTTCTTGTGGGGATCTTCGAATTTCGGGGATAAATTCCATTGGATACGTTGGGCAGATTTGTGTCGGCCGAAGGATGAAGGGGGTGTAGGCCTGCGGGGTTTGAAACAGGTCTACGACTCATTTTCCATTAAACTCTGGTGGAAATTTCGACAACAACAATCATTATGGGCAAAGTTTATGTCCCAGAAGTATTGTGTAGGTCATCACCCTTGTCTTGCTGATATTGGGCATCCGGGATCCCAAGTTTGGCAGAGGATGGTTACAATGCAGCGTTTTGGGGAGGATAATATTAGCTGGGTAGTTCGGGAGGGGGCTTTGGACTTTTGGCATGATAATTGGATGGGGTCAGGTGCGCTTTGTGACAAGGTTGAGGTCTTCCATGATCATTCGGTGGTTGATTTTGTAGATCGGCGGGCTTGGAATGTGGACATGCTCCATCAATTCTTGGATGGAGAATTGGTTACGCAGGTTTTGGAGATTGACCCTCCTACCGATAGGGGAAATGATACAATGGTATGGGCATTGACGAACTCGGGTGTTTTTTCCACTGCATCGGCTTACTCATTGATCCGTCAATCCAATGACAATTCTTGGCTTTTTGGTCGTATATGGCAGCAGGGTCTTCCAGTCAAGGTTTCTTTCTTTATGCTGCGACTACTACAGGGGAGGCTCCCTCTTATGGATCGCCTAAAGAGGTTTGGGGTTTGTGGCCCATCTAGATGCTTGTGTTGTCAGAATCCCCAGGAGGAGGATTTGAATCATGTGTTTTGCTCAGGAGAAGGGGCACGATTGGTCTGGCGACACTTCGAGAGTACTGCTGGTGAGTTTAGTGGGGTGCATACGGTGCGTCATATGGTGTGGTCTTGTTGGTTAAGGAGGGGGACTAATGATCGTGTAAAGTTTTTGCATAATATACTTCCTTCGGTGGTATGCTGGGTTTTATGGAAGGCTAGGAATGAAGGGGTGTTTGAAGGTCGGAAGATGAGGATCAGGCCTACGGTGAATCGGATTGTTCAGTTTCTGCATGATTTCCTTCAGTCACGGTTCCCGGGGGTGCAGCCTTCTGCCCCTACATGGGAAGGGTTGCTTCTCGAATTAGGTAGTCATCAAAGGCGGATGGTTATTAGGCCAGTTTACTGGGTAACTCCACGTAGAGGCTATAAGTTGAATTCAGATGGATGTTCTCGGGGGAACCCAGGAAGGAGTGGGGGGGGGTGGGCTTGTGCGGGATAGTCGAGGAAATTTTGTATTCGGCTACGCGGAGCCCTTCGGGGTGATAACCAGCATGCAGGCGGAACTTCGAGCGTTGCTATGGGGCGTTAGACATTGTGTGATTCGAGGGTGCTTGGAGTTACACTTAGAGGCGGATTCTCTCACCCTGGTTCACATTGTTCAAGGGACTAGTGCTTGTCCTTGGCGTTTACAGAGAGATCTGGATGAGTTGATGATGTTCAAGCAATATTTCACATCGATCACACACTGCTACAGGGAAGCAAACGCACCTGCAGATCATTTGGCAAATTTTGGTGCTGATTCTAGTGCAGGTCATGTGTTTAATACATTCTCAGAATTGCCGCAATTGGTTAGGGGGGCTATTAGATTAGATCGATTAGGATTTCCTACGTTTCGTACACGGTGTCTGGCATGAATTGGAATAAGAAGCAGAAAAGGCCAATGAAGGTGAAAATGGCGGTTAGAAGGACATCAAGGGAGGAAGATTGACTGCTAAAATCTTCAAAGATCATCCTTCAGATTCACTGGAAGACATCCTGATATGGAAAAATGAAGATTTAATCTTAATTTCAGTTTTTAAATGCTTAAACTTTCACTAGCTTGTAAATTTATTGTCAAATTGTGGTTTGATGGCAGGGAGTTTCGTCTCTTTTTAAGGGGAAACTCTGCCGAAATTTTTATAAAATAATAAAATAAAAAAAAAAAAAAAAAATCTGTCCAACACCAAAACAAAGATGTGAAATTCCATGTTTAGCCACCTACTGATGGTGCCCATACGGGACCATCACTATTGCACTCATATCAGCCAACTCCCCTTTTTATACTTCTTATGATATGATATGATTAGGATAGGAAGTATCATACATCACTTGACTATAGGACATCCTCGTTTAATGTCTATCTCTGCCATCTGCCAAACGAATATACCTCTCCCAGCATGCTTCATCCCTTATTTATATACCCTGTACCTCTAGTATCAAAGCCATCCTGCAACCATGATTTTGTTTTTTTTTTCCAGAATTTATCAACCTTATAACTGATCCCAGGAAGATTCTAGAAACTGGTGTGGCCAACGTGTTAGATCAAGAGAAGAAGGGCTAAGGCCATCAACAGTACTATCTTTAAATTTATCTGGAAAACAATTACAGAAAAAGGAACTATCTACATCTTGTAAAGTACCAAAAATTTTATGTACCAAAGATTCAGGGATCCATCCCAATGGCTGCATCACAAAAAAATGCTAAAGAAAATCATTTCCTTCCAATAGCTCATGACCCCTCAGAAACCAAATATAACTAACAATACATTCTTTATTGCCCTATAAAGGATATCAAGCTATAAAAGAGTCAACATAAAAAAATAGAAACAAAAAAGAACTCAAGGTCATCGAAGATTTAAAAAAAAAAAAAAAAAAACTGCTAGGAAAGCATATTTAGCCACTACCTGTTCAGATTATTGTTATAGTTTCCCTAAATCCTTTACCCCAAATCTTCTCTCTTCTGTCTGAAAATGTTACCTTTAGTGCCCAGACCGTACAATGTCATATTGAGTCTATGTATCTGGGCGATTTTGAATTTTTCAAAACTAGGGTACTGGTACATGGCCAAAGATCTAGAATTGGCTAGAGGGCGTCTATCTTGTATCCCATCTGTAAGTAGCATATTAAATACAACTTAAATTATGAAATGGCTCATACTTAAAAGAAAATTTCTAAATGATCCAAACAAAAAAAAAAAGAAAAAGAAGACAAGAAAATTAGCTTAAAATAAAGAAGAAGAAAATCTGGGGCAAAAATGATTGCGCAAACAGTTTCTAAATGGTATAAAGCTTTAGTGACAAATTATAATTCGCATCGTATACAAGACACAAGTTATATAATTTCGTAACAATGACATGAAATAATAAGATTGTTCACAATTAAAAGTATGTGTTATGTTATTGTTATGTAACATTATCTGAATCTGATTTCTCGAAAATTTATTTTGTTGGCAAAATTTAAACTGTTATGATCGATCCAAAAAGGAAAAAAAGAGAAATTAAAGTACATGGTTGAGATCTGCAAGTTTCACAGTTAAAATGTTGCAAGATGGGCGGCACAACTGCAAGTTTCACAGTTAAAGGACTCCATTTAAAATTTAGTTCCATCCAGTTAAAATGTTGTTCTCGATTTTGGCAAGTTTCACAGTTAAGTTTCAAACTGAGAGTAGCAATTATGCAGATATATAGCCTTCTAAAGAGATCCAAATTCACTATTAATGCTCTTTTATAAGCTTGTGAATCCGAAAAGCTTCTTAGCTAGGGATATTTCATGCTTGCACCTGATAGCAGAGTTTTAAGAGGAAAATCAATTAAAAACTTTACTAAGGAGTTTTTAAGCTTTTTATTCTTTTCTCTTGGTATCTTTCCCTTTTCCTTCTCCTCCTCACCTTTGATGAAGTACTCATGAAGTGTAAAGAAGAAAACTTAGGGATGCAATTTTCTGGGATTTTTTTAATATCTTGATGGCATTACTCCTTCAAGTTGGATCTCATAATTCAGAAAATTTAATCTCCTGTCACAGCATGATCCATTCAAGTTGCTGAAAACAAAAATAGGAGCAACAAATTATTGCTCCATGAACACATGAAAAATTATCTCATAAAACTTGATTCATTTTGGTGTCATTGCAGGTAACGATGCTAGGATTGAGCCACATATTGATCTTAACGTCTATATATGTCATAACCTTCTTTCTCCTTAATCTATGTAGCAAGATAAAAACACTTAGGCACAAAGTTACATCTTCTATTCCGGCTCCAAAACTCACTATCTAGATTTTACATAATTATACTTCTTGGTAACATGTCGTGGCGTTGTTAAATTGATTGCTTTAGGGATACTTCCTTGGAAAACCTACCATTAATCATCACCTTCTTCTTCCTTGCCAGCGGCCAAAGCCGCCGGCTCTCTTTCTCTCTCTGAAATTGTTGCCGCTGCCATTGCTACCATGTGCGGCAGTAGCAGCGGTTGCCGCTGCTACTGTCTTGATCTGCCGTGGCTTCCTTATCAAATGGCTGGCCTTTGTTTAGCCAAGAGGTCGCCGATGTTGTACTGGCGACCTAGCAGCAAGGAAGGCTCAAACGACCCTTTCTTCTTCTCTCCCCGAACCGCATCTTTTTTTTTTTTAACCCCATCAACTTTCCATATTTTCCTTTCTATACAAAAATTAACCCTAAAGTTAAGGAAGATTCCTGCCTTGACTCGAACTCTTTAGAGTTTTCTTCAAATTTTGCCCTTAATTGATTTAATTAACTTTTTAAAGTTAATTAGGCTTTACACGCCTTTATGTTGGAATGAATATAAATGTTGTACTCTTTAGTAGGCAAGTTAATTATTATTATTATTGTTTTTGGACAAGAGAGGGGTGGAATGCAAGAAACGAGTAGGGGGAAGGGGAAAGAAGGATTTAAATCCAAGTCCTCCAATTCTTAGAGTCTTAATCTTAGTTAATTAAACTTTTCATGCTTTTATGTAGTATTGTTTCATATGTCGTATTCTTCATAAGGGTTTATTGAGTACTTATGCGTTGATTCATAACTTTTGGAAAATCTTCGGAGTATCTAATTTTTACTTTTCCAATATCCTTTTAATAAATTTCACTATGATCTAACAGATATTGATATAGTTCTAGACTATTAACATGAAGAACTGAAACCATATGCTTTTGAGAATTATGAGAGTTAAAGAGAGTGTTGGTAATAAATAAGCACATACTTAGTTCACACAAAATTTAAAGTATTGTGGAGGCAAAGTTATTAGATCTAATGGATTGAGACACAGGGTCAGTCACGAATACTACAAGATCTAAGTCCAACACGGAAGACATGGAATGTTGGCGGGTTGTGGTTGGCGTAAAATATGATATTAACCATGCAATGAAAATGTTGACGAATAATAATAGAGAGCCAATCTTACGGTGAAAACAAGGACGAACTGTAACTAGAAGTCAACCATACAATGAAACCGTGGACAATTTTTCAGCAAGATAAAGAAGATTATGTACGTTAGTCTAATTTATATTTCAATCTCTAGCAAGCTTAGGTTCCACCATGGGATTGATCCGATTTTAACCTATTTTATATCCTTTCAACTAGATTCATCCCATATTTGCTTCTGTTTCAATCGGTTGAACCGACCTGTGTGGTTCAATTTGTCAAAAAAATGAGTTTGGTTGAGATGATTGAACAATTACACAAGAAACTTACTATTTGTGGGTCCAATTACACAAGAAACTTAAAATTGTGGGTCCAATTTGTCAAAAAAATGAGTTTGGTTGAGATGATTGAACAATTACACAAGAAACTTAAAATTTGTGGGTCCAATTGCACGAGAAACTTAAAATTGTGGGTCCAATTTGTCAAAAAAAAAATGAGTCTGGTTGAGATGATTGAACAATTACACAAGAAACTTAAAATTTGTGGGTCCAACGTACCAATGGAGCAGAAGGAATTGTACTCTTAAATCTTAGTACATGCTAGTTCAATCATAGATATAGTTAAAATCTCTTAGGTGCTATTTTCCCCTCACACTTTATTACCGGGCATCCTGCACCTTTCACTACTGTCTCCTCTCACACATCATGTCTTTAAGTTGGAATAGTATCAACCTTTCATTCGACGGACAACATTGCATTCAAGGTCCTAGTGGGAGGAGTTGCCATTGCTACGCTCCGATAACAATACTGGGTAGGGATGGCAACGGGACAGGGGATCCCTCTCCCGTAAAAATAAAATAAAATCTGTTAGGTGTTATTTCCCCCTCACACATTAGAACTAGGCATCCTGCACCTTTCACAATTGTCTCCTCTCCTCACATATCGGGTCTTTAAGTTAGAATAGTATCAACCTTTCATTCGACGGACAACATTGCATTTAAGTGTCTAGTGGGAAGAGTTGTCATTACTATGCTCCGATAACAATGCTGGGTAGGGAAAGCAATGGGATGGGAGATCCCTCTCCCGTCTCCCGTCCTGGTGCCAAATATCTCCCCATACACCCACTCCATCCTTTGCCCCTGCCCTTACCCCGCCTAGCTCCCGTCAGGGAGTTTGCAGGGGAATGATAAAAATTTGATCCTGTAGCTATTTGCTTCCATAATAACTAACAAAAATTCAACATATCAACCCATGGGGGGACGGGTGTCCCTTATTGCCATCACTAGTGTTACATATTATTGGGCCCTTTTATCACAAAAGCTATCTCAAAAGTTAAAGTTTTCCCTCACACGTATAACCAAATATCTTTTTCCTTCCACAGTTGATGTAGAATAAACTGAAAATTCCCCATTCACATCAGGCCCGAGGTTGGAATAGCATCAACCTTTCATTCAATGGGTGCAGGTTGGGAAAACACCAACCTTTCATTGACAAGCAACATTTCATTCAAGTGTTTAAATTGATTAATTTTTCATTTGAAGATGAAATTGGTCAGCAATTGACAGTTTAAATACTAAATGTGTCATGTTAAAAAGTTTGAGAACGAAATGTATCTATGACCTAAAGTTTAGGGACATTTTCCTGCGTTTTACTCTTTTCTGTCAATATGTTAAGTTATAAGACGCTCTGGATGAAGACAGAAAACGTTTCTTTGAAAACTTCCATTTAGGAGATACTTAGGATGCGAGTTTATGGGATCCTTTATACCTTCATTAATTGCATTAGTACTCTTTCATGTTGGACTCAATAGCTCAGAAATCTATATTATCTCCTGCCACAAGATGATTAGTTGAAGTTTGCTAAATACAACGTGTATAGGATCAACAATTTGTTGCTCTATGAGTATAAGATTAATTATTAAGGCCCTAAAACTTACTTGTATTTTGGTGTTATTCCAGGAAAAGAGGTCAGCATTGAACCATGTATTGATCTTTAAGGTCTATACCTTTGATAATCTTCTCTTTTCTAGTCTACATAAGCTAGATTGATTACATACTATTTGGAGAAAAATTTACCATCCCGAGGTTAAAACAGAGACATTTCCCTTTATGGCTTCAGGGATACATACTTGGACATCCAGCTACTAAAGTTCAAGGAATTCTTAACTATCTAGTCCTGTTTGCTTTTGAGCGCTATGTGGAATTTTGATGTACTATGGGAGGGATGTAGGGGGAGGGAGAGGAGAGGAGAGGGAGGAGGGGCGGAAGAGGAGGTTGCAGGCTGGTGATGTCGGCAAGCTAGTGGCGGGTTGAGGTGGGGGGAGGAGGAAGAAAATGATGGAAAAAGGTGAAGAATTTGTTTGTTTTTAAATATTAAGGGACGCGTACATTAAATATTTTGAGATGTTTATAGAGGATTACTGTAAACAAAATAGTAAAAAAAAAATTGTCTATTAAAAATTAGACTAAAAACCCATATGAAAATACGCTAATAATCCATACTTAATTAATAATTTTTTATTTAATTAATTGAACTCCGTTGCTCCGGTCATTGTCATGCCAAACCAAATTGATCCGTGCTCCAGTCGAGCCCACCATTTTTCAACATTACACGCATCATTAGAATAATGATGCGTGTAATGACTCATGACACGGCCCGTGTAATGACTCATGAGATATTATACCTCCCATGATACTCCACCGGAGATGCTCGTATATAGAGTTCGCCGAAGAACTCTATCCAAGTGCCTGGAGTCTAAAGTTGCTCTGCCTAGTTCCCAAAACGAGAGATCGGCCAAGCTCAATGGAGAAGTTGCAGGTGCTCCTAAGGCATCCTATCTTCTGCAACCTGTTCTTGCTGCTAGTTTATGTTCAAGCATGTTCAAACCTTGCTATGGCTGGTTCCATAGTTAAATTTCTTCCAGGATTTGAAGGACCCCTCCCCTTTGAACTCGAAACCGGGTGAGCCACTAAGTATAACATATATATAATAACACTAGAAATTAACATTGATCAAAACTTAGAAGAAATAGTTGATCCATTTTTTGATATTATCAGGTATATTGGAGCTGGTGAATCAGAGGATGTGCAGCTCTTCTACGCTTTTATCAAGTCAGAGTCAAATCCTCAATCGGATCCTCTTATCATTTGGTTAGATGGAGGCCCTGGCTGCAGTTCATTTATTCCACTTTTCTTTGGGATAGGTGAATTCTAATGCCTTACACTTTGCAGTAGGTGTCACAAAAAAAAAAAGAACAATTGCGGCACTATTTTGATCTTGATTGCGTATAATCTTGAAACTCTGCAAACAGCCTTTCTGGTTGAAACTCTGCAAAAAAGACAAAAGACGTTGTTGTCTGGTTGACGAAGCTTTCTGGTCTTTTGTTTTGTTTTTTTGGGTAAAAGTATTAATTTTATTGAATAGCATCCATTTGTCGCCAGTAGCTACACGTTCACATCAAATTAAAAAGTCCAAAATATATAATAAAGCTTTTGAAAAATGTTCCTAAAAACAGGTAATTCAAATGGAGCCATAATCTTTATTTGTCTTTAATGTTCAAGTGCCAGCATTTGATCAAGTCACTGGCCGTGATTTTCTGTTGCAGGACCAGTAATTTTGGAGCCATTGTCGTTCGACGGCACTCTGCCCAAATTGGTATTAAATCCCTCTACTTGGACCAAGGTAAACTCAAGAATTGAGTTTCTCTTTTCTTTTATTTTATTTTCCTGCGAGAGAAAAAGAGATTTAAGTTGATGAGTATATCTTAGACTCATAGAAGTGTTATTTAGCATTTATTATGATGTGATGTATCCTAGATGAAAAGGTTGTTGAGATACATGTATAAATAAGGTTCCAAATTTTTTTTTTTTCAAATAATGTTCAAATAATCTTTATCCAAACAAACCTAACTTTCAAGATTAAGAATTCGAGTTGACTGCAAGATTGAGAATCATTTCTTGTTACTTGTTAGGTTGTAAGCATCATCTTTCTGGATTCGCCAGTTGGAACTGGTTTTTCTTATGCTAAGACTGCAGAAGCTTCTCAATCTTCAGATTTTCAAGCCTCTGATCAAGCTTATGAATTTATCAGGAAGGTACACGCCCATCACTCAGCTAATTAATGAATCATAAGGCTTCATGGAACGTTGGACAATTACTAACAAGGAAAATGCCATACTTGTCTCTAGACCCTTTATTATGCAAAAAGACCAGTGTACTATCATTTAATTATTTTCCTTCTGAATAGCGGAATCCTGCGTAGCCCTCCCAAAATTGCCTCCATTGGATTCAAGTTCTCTATGAACACGGTTTTGATTGTATAGAACAGTTGACAGTGGAAGATGAATAAAAGTTACATCAATAATAACTGGCTATGGTAGTTTCGACAGTTAGCATCATGGAAGCCATAGTAGAGGAGGAGCTCTTGCATGGGGAAAGATCCCAAAGTCTCATGAAATGTGGCAATCTCTAGAATGGAATATCCCACTCACAGTGTTTAGTTAGTGAAATGTTCTGATACGGACTCCTATGATAATTAGTTTAACATGTATACTGAGATATTCTATCTCTTGTACAAACTTGTCCAATATCAATGAACTTACAGTTTTACCTTGAAAAGATAGTGGAAGATGACTAATTTTGAATTTGATGCTTACAATTCAATTTTGGGTACAAATTTCAATAAGCGAGGCAATTTATTGTCTTTTTGCATGTTGTTGTATTTTAATGTCTACAATTGGTTTGCGAGTGCCTATAGTACACAGTGCAATTGCGACTGCCAATTATAGAGGCTTGGGTGGACGATATTTGTTGCGTTTTTACCCATTTGAACCTCGAGTTAAAAGCTTAATTTCCCTTGAAATGGGAAAGAAATTATAGTTAAAAAGATGTTTACCTTTTACAAGATTGGTTTTGATGTTGATTATATTGCAGTGGCTACATGATCACCCAGAGTACAAGTCGAATCCATTCTATGTTAGTGGAATCTCATATGGGGGCATTCCTGTTCCAATATTAACTCAACTTATATCAAATGGTAAGATTTTTTCAATGTGGCTCTTTACCCTAGGGAAGTTTTTCGGTTGTGTTACAATCTGATTGTTGAAATTGTTATGCAGAGATACATAGGCATTGTAAGAGATCTGAATATACTATAAATGCTTTCTGTAAGCTTGTAGTATATGCGAAGTCTCTTTAGGTAGGAATATAGTTGCCACCTTAAGCTAAATGGGTTTTATTAACATAATGCAGAGCTTTAAGGGGGGGAGGGGGGGAAAGGGTTAAAAGTTCCCTCAGAAATTTGCAGGCTTTTTATTCTTTTCTGTCCATATGTTAAGTTATAAAACGCTCCAGAACAAAGCAAGCAAACGTTTCTTTGACCAGTTCAGATTTCTACATTATCTCCTGCTACAAGATGATCAGTTGAAGTTTGTTAGATACAGAGAGTATAGGATCAATACTTTGTTGCTCTATGACTATTAAGGCCCTAAAACTTACATGTATTTTGGTGTTATTCCAGGAAATGAGGACGGCATTGAACCACGTATTGATCTTAAGGTCTATACCTTTGATGATCTTTTCTTTTCTAGTCTACCTAATCTTGATTGATTACATACTATTTGGAGAAAAATTTAACATCCTGAAGTTTAAAACTGAGACGTTTCCATTTATGGCTTCAGGGATACATACTCGGAAATCCAGTAACGAAGGTTTCAGGAATTCTGAACTATAGGGTTCCGTTTGCTTATGGGATGGGGTTGATTTCTGATGAACTCTATGAGGTAACTTATTTCCTTTGTTTGTTACCTATTGATATCTCAGAACACTGTCATTTGTCACATGCATTCTTACAATGTAAAATTACCCGTGATTTTCTAATTGACCTGTATATTTACAATGCAGTCCTTGAAGGTTAACTGTAAAGGGGAATATGAAATCATAGATCCCAGTAATGCAGCGTGTTCGAAAAATATGCAGGCATACAATGAGGCAAGCAACCATATCTATGCAATTTTTATGTGACTATTTTCAAAAATTAGGCAAGGCCTAATGGATTTACTTAAAGCGTCCCCTAAACTCAAGTAAGAGGGACAGAGTTAAGGATTGTCAGTGTAACCGTTTCTGACTAGTGTAATATCATTTGAACAAGCAGTAATTCATTGTAACTTACTCGTACAATTTCGTAACAGAGTTGCAGTTATTGTTATGGGCTTACACCAGCACTGATCGAACATCATACTTCTGTTGCGAAATTGTAGAAGTTAACAATGAATTACTCTAATTTATTCAAACAATAACACACTTTCCAGAAACGGTTGTATTGACAATTGGTTCCTACCCCTTCCCTTTAATTTGCGGGCTACAAAAGGTGGGAAGAATCAGAATAATGGAACGGGCAACCAGAGTGATGGTGTTAATAATTTGCTTCTGCAGTTGGTTCGTAATATTGACGATCAACAGATCTTGATTCCCGTATGCCCTCCCCTTTCACGAGAGCCAAATAAATTATTTACTGGTGGGAGATCCATTATACAAATGTTGTATAAGAAGTTTGAAGAGCTAGACGTTCGGGAATCTACTCCAGTCAAATGTCGAGTAAGATGCTACTAGTATCGTTCTATGTAAACTCGTGGATAAGAGCATCAGTTCTTGGTAGCACAACTGATCGCCGTTTATTCTGTTCACTGGCAATCGTAGATGGAATGGATTACGCTCGTTGATCACTGGGCTAACAACAAGAGCGTCCAAGAGGCCCTCCATGTGCGAAGGGTATGTCTAAATCGAGCACTATGGTATGTAGCATTTGAAGAATGCCGAAGCAAGCCTGAACTGATTTCTGTAATCACATTGCAGGAAACTATCGGACAGTGGGTAAGCTGCAGCTATCCCTTGCCATACACAGAAAATGCAGGGAGTGTTGTACCATATCATGCAAACCTTAGCACTAAAGGATATAGATCCCTTATATACAGGTTTGGTACCTAGCTCTGAATCTTGATGCATGTAGGTTAACAGCAGTGATTTTAAGTACTGAAAGTGGAGTTCTTTGTGATTCAGTGGTGACCATGATCTGTCGGGCCCGCACATTGAAACTCAAGCGTGGATAAGATCTCTACATTACCCAATTATTGACGATTGGAGACAGTGGATTCATGAAGGCCAAGTTGCCGGGTTTGGTTCAAAATTGAACAATGTTTCTTTTCTTGATTACACCACCATTAGCACGAGATAAAAAGATGACTTTACCCAACTCATCTAAATTTGTTCTGTTTTCCTGCTTCCAGTTACACAAGGACCTACGCAAATAAGATGACATTTGCAACAGTGAAGGCAAGAAATTTCTGTTTCTATTGCTTCAGTGCAAGATTTGTTTACATGGTAACGACTAACAACAAGGTTAGAACATTCTTGGGACTAACTAGCTCCCCTTTTTTCTTTTTCTTTTTTTCGGGTGAAGGGAGGAGGCCATGTTGCTTATGAGTTCAAGCCTGCCGAATGCAGAACTATGCTTGAGAGATGGATATCGCATCAGCCTCTCTAATCAGTTGGCATATGGATTATGAACATCTTTGATCACTTCTGAGCATCAAATGTTCCAATCTTAAATATATATATATATATATATTATTTGTAATTTTGGGTCATGAGACGCTTCTACTCCAAGTCTCCAATGGATTGCCTTCTTATGGAGATATGATTAGTGGAGAAGTGAATAAACTGTAGTAGTTAAAATGGGAACCACGTTGAATTCACAGGAAGGTACAGGTTTGGCAAGGAATTCAAATATTCAAAAAAAAAATTGTTACTCCATTAAACATGAATGGAGGGAATGTACCAAAGCTTTTAAAAGATGATGAGGAGTAGGAAAGGGAATTTCTTATTCATAATTGAAAAGCAGTTTTCTTGAGAACACTTTTAAAACCTAAAGAATATCAAAAGTAGAAATCCCTTGTATCTAGGACCGATCTAATCACTTTTTAAGCAAAACTGTGACTCAAAAGTACCTTAAAAGCTTTTTTTTTTAAGATAGCCCTAAATTACATATTTGTGATCACGGATGATCTGATCATCGAAGTTTCACACTTGAGTAGATCCGATCTTTAGATATTCAATAGGTCAAATTGTGCTATCCATCTCACTAAGTGATGCGACTTAATCTGGATTACTGAATTTTTGATAGCCGGATCTTCCAAGTTTTGGCTGAGCGTGTTAAGTGTATCAAGATCTCTCTATTTATGATGAGCCCAACAACATCGTTCAAATCTTGCTGGTGCTAAGGGGAATGGGGCACATATGGGTGCATGGGCTCAAGTTTTTGCCTACTCATATGGGAAGGAGGAATGCAAGGCTCATATGGGAAGATGAGAAACGCCCAATCAACAAAAACCTCGAGGAGAGAAAGAAGGTGACGGAGAAAAACAGAGAATAGAGTTTGAACACTCTCATCAAGTATTGGGTGGACTCTTTCTGTGTATGAAAGAAAGAAGGCAAGGTATGATGCAGAAAAGCACAGAACGGATGGCGACTGTAAAATGGTTAGACCTCAAGGTCCTCAACTCTTGATCTGTACTTTGATAAAACTTCAAAGGAGGTAGTGCAAATAACCCTTCAATGTTTTAAACAAGTCATTTTATTTTCTTTTTTTTTGGTTATTTGAAGGAAAACATTTACAACAGAACGGAAAAAAAACAAAAAACAGTTATGTAAGTGAACTTTACATGCATTACAGTTCGTGAAATTCGTCAATTCTCTGCAGAATTCTGTTCAGTGGACTGAACATAAGCACAATATTCCACAACATCATCTTTGTAAGAACCATATTCGTTTTACCATTGACTTAGCTTCCAAAGAGTAGCTTCAGTAACACATAATCAAATAAACTTCTACTTCTCGTGAAAATCAATGTTCAAAAGCATCCATCGGGTTATCAGATGAACTTCAACACAAGGGAAAATATATCTTGACAGATAAAAGGTATTCTAACGGTTCAAAGAAACCTCAAGTCTCCAATCTGCATGCATAGTCCAATTAAGGAACTAATTATTAATGGATCATTGCAAGAAGTCTGATTTTGACCTGAAATGATGATGGACGACCAAAACTATCAAGTACAAAAGCTGATTCATTCACTCTGCCTCTGACCCAAAACTGGAATATCTTCGTAACGCTTCTGTAATGCAATATTTATGAATTTCAGTTAGACATCCATGAAGACCACGACGAAGGTAAAGCAGACATATCTATCATTACATAAAGCAGGAAAGTAAAAGACTAGAAGCATCCATTTCTAGAAGCAGAGAAGAATATTGACTATAAAAGGCACAATTTGCAGAACACGAGCCAAATAACACGCAGGTTTAATTTCAAATGCTCACTCAATTATGATACTTACCAACCCCACTCGAATAGGGTACCAAATACAGTTCTAGACACAATTTTCAAAGCTTACTTTAATCTGGCAAGTACCTATGATCACTCAATAGAAACTTCGACGCCAGATTTTGAAAATAATAATTAGCATGATTTCATAAGCATTTAGACCTTTTGTGGATCAGATATAACATCAAAATAAGGAGCTAAGACAAAGTTAAAACAAATCCTCAGACAGTGGAGTTCTTAAAAGTTTTGGGCTGAGAGAATAAACGGTGATTTTTCTTTAGGACCCAAGTGGAAGGAGATTTTGGACATTTCAAGATCAGAAATGTAGGCCACTTGGTGTGCGGAATACTTCAAAAATGGGGAGAAGAAAGCAGCGAGGGGAGCCAAGGTTGGTGGAGGAAGAACAAACCTTACTCCATTTCAAAGGAGGAGGCAACTTACAGAAAAAAAAAAAAAAAAGGAAAAAGGAAGCATGAGAAGAAAGGAACGAGCTAGGGGAGAGAAGGGAAGCATGCAGATACGGAAGAGGGGGAAAATGTTAGGAGATCTATGGCACGAGGTTCAGAAATGATTGGTCAGTCCAGATAGTGCAACTACCTAGTATACATTGCTTTTAAACAAAAATTATTTGACTTTGCTTGCACACAAAAGCTTCTCTAAATGACTCAATGAAAATAATTACTTGATACTCCTTGGTCCAGACAACATTTCAGCTATAGCATCACACATAAAAATCTTAATGCTGTTTTGCATGATCTAATAAATAACTTATCTGAACAATTCTTACTAAGAAGCAACCATAGAAAATTAGAGTTCAATCTAATTCAGCTGATTCACTGCATGTTCTTTAGTAATCAACAGTTTGACTTGGTCTTTTAAGTGTTCATGAATGTTCAATTAGTCAAATAGCTAACTAAAATCGGAAAATAAATCTTTGAAAAGATGGATCTAAATTCAAAGGTTCCTATATATCAATCAAGCATGGTACAAGTCTAAGGACAAGGAACACATGGTAAATCATCATTTGGTGCCACACTGGATAACATTGTAGTCATGAGAAGAGTGACAAGCATCTTAAATCATCAAAAGGGTGAATTTAAGCAGATAACTACTAAACAATACGCCAAAACTGTAGACAATACGAGGCGCAAGAAAGACTAATTAAATAATAGAATTCCATTGTTTGTATATGATACATGTTTGAGCCTGTAAGAGCTATGCTGTGCAGTATCTCAAATGAATTTCAGCTGCATCGAGTTATAATCCTACACTATCCAACATCTATCATGAGAAGCGTGCACAAAACACACTTCAAGCATCAGTTCAGAATTACCACAATGACTATTTTCTTCTCTCTCTGTTTCAACAACAGGAAGTTGAGCCTAGGCATTTCAGCTAGTACTATCTAACTTGTATCAGTTGGCTGGGTTTATTGTCCAGCGTCTTGTTTATATAGCATGCTACAATCTTGCACAAAGAAATTGCAGAAACCTCTAAAATGATCAAAAATTAAGTGACTATTCACATCATATTTAACTCGTCCTTCTCAATTTCCGACAGCCCCTAAAAACTTTCCTTTTCCCCAGGAGAAAATACAAGTTTAATCTCCACTGTATTTCCACCTCATATTCAACTCTCACTTTCCTTTTCTCAAAGAGAAAATGCAATGAACAATTAAAGGAAAACATCCCTTCCCAATTGACAATGTTTCGATTAGCATTATTTGAAGTAAATAAAGCAAAGGAACATTAGACAGTCAACTAGAAGGGGAAAAAAATACAACTGATCAAAATACTTCCAAGAAACAATCTTTCCTAATTCCTTATGACAATCAAAATCCACTTACATGGCTAAGTACCATACATCACTTAACTATAGGACATCTTCATTTAATGTCTATCTCTGCCAAAGAAATATACCTCTCCCAGCATGCTTCATCCCTTATTTATATACCTTGTACCTCTAGTATCAAAGCCTACTGCAACCATGATTTTATTTTATTTTTTCCCGAATTTATGAACCTTATAACTGGTCCCAGGAAGATTCTAAAAACTGGTGTGGCCAACGTGTTAGATCAAGGGAAGAAGGGCCAAGACCACCAACAGTACTATCTTTAAATTTAGCTGGAAAACAAGTACAGAAAAACGAACTATCTACATCCTGTAAGAACCCAAAAATTATATGTACCAAAGATTCAGGGATCCATCCCAATGGCTGCATCACAACAAAAATGCTAAAGAAAATCATTCCCTACCAATAGCTCATGACCCCTCAGAAACCAAATATAACTAACAATACATTTTTTATTGCCCTATAAAGGATATCATCAAGCTATAAAGGAGTCAACATAGAAGAATAGAAACAAAAAAGCACTCAAGGTCATTGGAGATTTAAAAAAAAAAAAAAAAAAACTGCCAGGAAAGCATATCTAGCAACTACCCGTTCAGATTATTCTTATGGTTTCCCTAAATCCTTTACCCCAAATCTCCTCTCTTCTGTCTGAAAATGTTACCATCAGTGCCCAGACCGTACAGATGTCATATTCAGTCCATGTATCTAGGCGATTTTGAATTTTTCAAAACTAGGGTATCGGTACACAGCCAAAGATCTAGAATCGGCTAGAGGGGGTCTGTCTTGTATCCTATCTGTAAGTAGCGTATTAAGAAAATAGAATGACTTAAATACAACTTAAATTATGAAATGGCTATGCTTAAAAGAAAATTTCTGCATGTATGTATCTGAAAATTATCTCCACTGTCGCCAAAAAAACAACAAAACTTATAAGAGTAGGAGAAAATAAACATTATACGTGGAATTCCAATCTAACTCTTGCACACACAACCAATGTACAATCTTTGCACCTTGATTTTCTTTTCTATTTTTGTTCTTGTGTTCATTAACTTTATGGTGTCTAAAGTGTTGGACAAATATCGCATACCTTAACCAGGGTCATCTGATTTGCAACACGTATATGGATGGGGACATGAATAGTCCATGTAAAACAGCAGAAGGTACATTATTGGGGTGAGCTTTTAACTCTCAATGCACAAAAATAAGGTGAACAACACATTCAAAAGAACCAAGACTAAAAAAATTAAACCCCGTGTATATGCACCAAAAAATGTATCTCTTACACGAAGGAAATGAAGTTCAGAAACCTGTGCAAAATGCAGCTCTCAACAGTAATCAGCATCATTCGATCCAAGCATTTTCAGTGCTAAGTATATTTTTTAACTTATTTTTATATTTTAATTATTTTTTTATTTCATATATATCACATAATAAAAAATATTACAGTAATTATTTTAAATAATATCTCAAATAAGACTATATTCAAACACACTCATTATTTTTTGATGGTGAATTATTCAGGTGGTGAATGTTGATTAAATTTTGGTATTGCAAAGTTTGATATCATAGAATGACACATAAACACAAAGAAAAGAAGACAAGAGAGATGATTAATGTAATATAGAAGCTTAAGAAGGCAAAGGACAAGACATGGACTCATGGGGGTGTAATCATGTGGTCATTTAAAAATTCTATAGGCCAAAATTGAATGACTGGTTTAGGCCCAACCAAACTAGCTTGTTCAATCTGGAACTTGCTGGGTTTCAGAAATGTAATGGAAGATCCATAGATGTTGGAAGTTTAAAATCCAAAAGCTTTGGACATAATAGCATCTTAATTTGGAATTTCAGCTTGGCTTCTTGGCATTTCACAAAGTCTGCAAGGAGGAGTGTGACTGTGTGAGGCCTATTTTGGATGGAGGGATTTGACAAGAAGAGAAGAGAAAGGAAGGAATGACCTCATCTCCCTTTTGTTTCGAAGTTTTTGAGTGGTAGAAAAGTAGATGGTTAAAAGATGAATCAAATTATTCGACACTTAAATCGAGCTCGGTTTTGTAAGAGGTTGCTTGATTCACTAACTAGTCGAACCAAGCTCGAACAGTTTTTTGTGTTTGATAACTTTCAAATTCAATAAAAAAAAAACTCAGTCAAATTCGGTTTAGCAACTAAACAAACCAAACTTGAACAAAATTTCAAACTCATTAAAATAATTAAATAAAATAAAACACTAGGGTGTTCGATTTAATTAGACTCATTTACACCTCTAAGGAAAAGAGAAGAAAGGGGAAAAAATAAAGGATGAATAATTAAAACAACTTTCTCAATAAACAGAAATAGAAGGAAAGTGGACGCAGAGTTTCCAAGCTTATTTAAAATGCCAAATGAGTCCTTGAAATACCATTAAAAATTTATTAATATCCAACATATTGAAAAATCATTCCATTTCTTTCCTAAATTCCCAAACAACTTGAAAATCTATTCTCTTCCTTTCCCTTCCTTTCTTTTCTCTGGTAATTTAAACTTTCTCCTCTATAATTCTCTGCAAAACTCCCAAAGTAGGCCTGTGTTTTGCTGGTTTCATCAAAGGAAGTTAGCCCTTGTAGTTTGCAGAAGCACTTTTGCACACAGCCCATCATGGAAGAGCAGCGTAAAAACACATTGGTTTGGGCCTCGAGCCCCCGTCCAACGCAAAATTTAATTTTGTTTGTTAAACAATACCAACAATTATACGTAATCAATATTTAGGTAGATTAAGATTTAAGATGACATATTTTTAAGTAGATTAAAGGAAATCCAAACATATATTTTTTGTCCTATAAATTCAGAAACAAAGGGATTTTGTACAACTTTACAGTAAATTTTTCAAGCAAAAGTACTGAATTTCTGTATGCAGCATTTTTTTCTTTCGTTTATGTTGCTTCAAAAAAATGAACAAAGAACTTGTTGAGCTTGTGCACAATTTAAATCACCAAGGCAACTTTAATTCTGGTTGAGCTTGATGATAATTAGCTATGGCAAGCTTGATCAACATCGAACCTCCATAGCTTTTGGTCTAAATTTAATGAATCTCGTAACTTTACCATACTCAAACATTTTTTTTTGTGCTTAAATGCATCATAACATTCTTTGTTTGACAAATTTAAGGAGTCCTAAAATTATTTGTTTCTTCTCTCCCTCGTGCAAATTCGGAAGCAAATACGGAATAATAAAACCTTAAATTCATCCAAAATACCAAAAAAGACTGAATTTGATTGATTCATCTGGATAAAGTTGTAAAAGAAAAATTTGTAATGAACATAAGAGAATCTTATAAATATAAGAAATACGTAAATTATATGTTTAATGTATGCCAAATATCAGAAAGGCAAAAGGCTAGATTTGATTTTACAAGTATTTTCATTCCTGACTTTTAGACACTTTTACAACTATTTTAAATATCGAACGATACAAATAAAAATAAAAATTAAGTGAGTTTTGTATACGTCTGTAACTTCACAAAATTTCTCATGCTACTTGATATTGCCATAATATTGCCTATTGAGTTATTTCTTTTTAGCTTTTTCAAGTAGGAAAAGCTAAAGCAAACGGTTAACAAATAATTCAAAGCAACAAGTGAAACTGTGTAACAAAAAAATTTTGAAAACGGATTTCTTTGAGAAGCTATTAATTCAGAATCACCAAGAAAGGATGCCAACATAAGTGTGATCTTAGAACGTAGAAGATTGATCAACAAAATGGATGAAACTCCATTCTGAAATCTAAAGATCTCCACTTCGACTTCCTAATTAAGATAAAGGGCGACCAATCTAAAGTTATATAAAGAAATTAAAGTGATTGCTTTTTCGCTCAAAGAAAGAAACAAGGGACACTGCACTTTTTGGATTTTCTTCCAATAGAGTGAAGAATCAGCTATTTCTCTCTCTCTCTCTCTTTAAATTTGTGCTAAATATTTGATAATTTTCAAGATAAATACCATTCCTGCACCAGTCCCTTGGAAGTCGAATTAGAAACACCATCTTTCAAATTGAGAACAAAGAAAAGGGCAAAAGAAAAGAAAAGAAAAGAAATACTTCAGTATTTTGTATATGCATCGATAGATGGTTTAGGATCACCAGATCGACCACTTCCCTGCCTTACAGATGAATTGTTCCCCCTGGCTGCAAGCAAACCAAGAAAAGAAAATAAAGCGTAGCTACTATTGTTAAACTAACTATGTAAATGTGAATGTAATATGCAGCGGAAATTTAAATATGCTTACCTCTAACTATTGTTGTTAAGCACAAGTTGATCTGTTCTTGTGTCTTTCACTCCTTGTTTTTTCTAACAAAACAAAATATGTAGAAAAAGGGAAAAGTAGAAGGAGAATTTCGAGTAAGGATATTCTAGCCTATGCCTAACCCAAAAAAGTGTGTAATTGATGGAATACCACAGGCTATTTATAGGTTAGGCTAGGGACCCTTACTGGCAAATACAAAAATCCCTAGGGTTTCCTTCCATCAAGGAAATCTTGCCAAAATTCATAACTGAAATAATATTTTCTGACTAATTGATTGATTAACTGATTGATAGGGTGCGATTTTATCATTTATTTTATTATTAATTTCCCCTATTACTTGACATGATATGGATTAATTATTAGATTCTACTCACTTTTCGTAATTTGCATTTATTTCAGGGAGTAGAACGAAAATACCATAACCAAGGCCAATTTGACAGTCATCACGAAGGAGTCCAGGGATATTTTTGGAATATCAAGCCGCGACCTTCTTTGGTAATTGGCAGAAGACATCATAAAAGAAGAAAAGGAACGAAGGGCTGGGTCTCCTTCCTCTCGGGGGGAGTCGCCGCACAGTAGCCAGTCTTAGATAGAAATTAGGTAGGAATAGGCATTAGGAGTGGCATAGGATTTTTCTTCTTCAACTTAGTTCCCTTCTTGGGTTTGTTTCCTTTGGATCTTCTTTTGCTTTTTCTTATGCATGTCAGGAGGAATGAAGCATCAGCCTTTGACTTTTCCTTTTTAGCTTTTGGTTGCTTCTCTTCCTCCGTGTGGTAGACAAAGTGGAGACCGGAATTTACTTCCTTTAGCTTGTTCTTCCTTGGTAATTCGAACGAACTGAATTTACCCACTTGATGGCCGCGACTGGTGCTTCACTTATGCATGGGTTTTTTGCAACGAACATGAAATAATTTCCTTACTCTAGTCAAGGAACAACGGAGGCTTTGGTTCGCCTAAAATTGTGAGATCGATTTAATTTTATCTTTTCCTTTTATTTATTGGTATTCGCATATTCCTCGATTACAGTACTTATGATTATTTAATTAATTGATTGTCTTGGATCTGGATAATTAGTTAACTTGATAATCTCTTGTCAATTAGGGCATTAAATCCGTAATTATTTAATTGCCTTGATTTAGTGACAACTGGCATGATTGGATTTGTGTCAGGGGGATACGCGGGCTAATCTGAAATAACCCTGGTAGTGCGTTATTTGGTTAGAATAGGGTTCCTCTAATACGTAAGGCAATTGGGGAATTAAATCTTATGGGCGTACCTAGGATTATTTCTCAATTAGAGTAGTGATTAACGGGCGTACCTTAATCACCGACACAGTAAGGAGAGGTTGATTGCCATCGCTTGTTTGGTAGTTATAACCTATTTATTGATAAATAATTGGAATTGCCTTTGTTTCGATGATCAATTAGGTGCACCATTGCTGAAGTTATTTCTTGGCTAGATCCTCAATTATCACCCATTTAATTTTAATAATTTGTTATTTAATTTTTAGTAGTTTCTTAGATTTTATTTGAATTTTTTTTATTGTCACCTTCTGCACAAAACACCCCTTTTGTTACTGTGAATTTGAAAAGAAACAGTTACACCCAATCCCTGTGGATTCGACCCTACTTACCACTATTTACAGAAATTAACTTTAGTTGAGCAGATTTTTATTATTGCACAGGCTGACAACCTGTCAATTTTTGGCGCCGTTGTCGGGGACTGGTGCCAGATTAATTTGTTTCTTTTTGAGTTCATCTTGTTTTTATTTCTTATTTATTTTTCTCTTTTTTTATATAGTTTATGGTTGCTAACATTCCGTATTTTGATGATAGACTGGACTTTATTCCTGAATGGGGTTATGAGACTCGTGTTTTTCCTAATGATCAATTGGCTGTTGCAAATTGTGAAACTTATTTTGCTTCAGGTTATTCAACTGACATGTGCCCTGCATTTCAAGATAACCTCAGTGCTCCAATTGATACTTTTGGAGATTTTTCACCTCAATATTAAACGTGGTATGACCCTTATTCAAACGGGTATGATCAAGAATGGTGGGATGATTCCAATTTTAATTATGTGACCAGGCCAATAGGTTCTCAACAGCAAGAGTCTCAACAACCATCATCCATGTCAGATATGTCTCTTCAGGAAATGATTGAATTATTCGCTACTAATACATATTGATTTCATCAGGAGACACAAGCGAGCATTAGTAACCTGGCGGGTCAAGTGCATCTATTGACATCCAAAATAACGCAATTAGCTTCTCACATGTATGAAGAATTGCCCTCACAGACCAACATCAATCTTGAAGAAGATGAGATTGCAATTATCCGGTCAAATGACATGAAACTGCAAGAGTTTCAAGAAAACGGATCTAAAGATGCAGTTGAAAAGGAAGTTAAAGTGCAAGAAATGAGACCCCAATATCAATTCGTCCAAGTAAATGAATCCAGTGTACAATCTCCAAATGTGATGACATCTCCTCCAGTCTTTAATCAATATTCTCCTAATTCTTATTCTTTAATTTCTGTTAATGAAATTGACTTTATTATACTAGAAAATTTTGAATTCATGACAGGAATAAATTAAGAGTACCGATGACAAGATATCTTGGACCAATAAATGCACGTGAGGGGGGAGTGAATGGAGAATGTAAATTATCGTTGACTTGTTTGGCGCCATTTACTAGTCCATAGAAGCCCGTAACTCGTGTGCCCAAGGATTACTCTATTTACGAGGGTTATCCGGACTATATAGAGGATGGAATATTAAAACGAGTCACAAGATTTTATGCTCCATGAATAAAACATGATAATGTCTAGCCAAAAATATTAAAGAAAGACGCTCATTAGGAGGCAATCCAATTTCTTTTAGTTATTTGTTCATTTTTGTTCGTTAGTTTAAATATATTTTTCCTTGGATTTGACCGATTTTTTTATTTCAATTTTCGTTTTTGATGATTTGCAGGTATCTCTCTGATATGACTTGCCCGCGTCAAGTCGTATGGAGCGCTCACGGTTAGAAGAGTTGTTGCCCTTATGACGCGCCCACGTCAAGTCACCTGGAGAGCTCCACATTCCGTGCTTTCTTGACGTGCCCGCGTCACGTTCGCAAGAAAGGTAAGTATTCAAAAAAATTCAAGAACGATTAATGATTTTCTGTTAATCTCTATTTTTGAATTTCAAAAATAAATTTTGTGAATAATAATAATAATAATAAAAAGAAGTTATATATAAAAACAATTTCAAAAAAAACTTTTTTTTAGTAATTAACTAAAAAAAAAGGGAGAGTCTTCCCGTAAAAAAAAATTCTAAAAAGAGGAAAAAAAAATACAAATACTATTTTCTTTTTCTTTTTCTTTCTTCTTCTTTCTTCTTTCTTTCTTCTCTCCTGTTCTCCTCTGTGTCGATCGAGGCTCCTTCGCACACCGCCATCTCCTCCATCTCGCTCGCCAGCCGCCATCTCTCTTCCCCACGCACTCTCACACCATCTCTACCATCGCAACTCGCCGCCTCTCTCTTTCCTCTCAGAGATCGCCGCCGCCGTTTCCCCCGGGCTAGCACGCCGCCCCCTCGCGCGCCTCCCTCTCTCCACCGTAGTTCCATCGCCCACCACAGGCGCACCAAGCGCACGACCGCTGCTCTGTGCGTCTTCCTCGTAGTCGCCCAGCTTCTGAAGCCGCCGTCGCTCAAGCGCTTGCACGCCGCACTCGTTTGACGCGCTACCTTCCTCGTCTTATCCGCGCCGCCCACTGTCTCTCTCTCGCTTTGAGCACTCCGCCGCACGCCACCCATGGCCGCCACTGCCTTCCTTGTCTTCCTCCAGCAAAGGAAGATAACCCCATTACTGCCTTAACCACTGCCACTCTCACGCACGCACACCAGCAGTTCGTGCCAGTCCCACCTTCTTCGACCATCAAACAATAGAAAGTTTAGCATTTGCTGGTTGAATTGATGTCTCACCACATCGGTTCCCCTCCGCCATTCCAGCCTACCCCTTAGCCACTCGAGAGGGAAGTTTAATTGTTCTCTTTGCTTTAATTTCTTTATTCCTCCATTGAGGACAATGTAGGAACTAGGTGTGGGGGGGACAGTTGTGCTAGTTTTTCTACTTTTTAGTTTTTAGATTTTTTTTTCTTCCCCTTTATTTTTAGTTTGTTATTAGCCCATCTCTCGTTCATTTTCTTCCTTTCTTTTTAGTGATTAGCTCGTATGTGCATGCCATGGTTTGATGTTGAATTGTTACCTCTATTTCTGCTATTGCCAAAATTTTAATAATGAAAGTGTATCAAGTGGACGTGGTTGAATCTAAGAATATCTCTTTTGTGAATATCGAAGGCTGTGTGACTTTTGTAATTTCTGGTTAACTTTCCTAGGCATAGGGAATGATTGTTGACATTTTCATGTGAATTGGTCCGGTTATTAACCTTAGTTCTCCATGTTTGAAAATGAGACTAGCTGATGTAAATTTTCTTTCGATTTTTGTGTTATTTTGAGTTTTTGTATTATTTGGCTGTGAATAAGAGTTGATTGTACTCCGCTAGTCTTTACTACCGACTAACCGGGGATCTTCACCAAAAGTGTCGATTCTCGCGTCAAAAAGTAGTAATTGCTATGAGTGCGTGGTCACGTGGCGATAGGAGCTAAGTAACCGGACTCTTTCATCTGGCAAATATCGGAGTTCGGGTCAAAAGACTTCAATGGCTAGAGACTAAGTCCTGTGTTACTATTGAAAAAAAAATAGAAAAATATGAAAAAAGAGAGTGAAGGTTGTGTTAGTGTGTGATATAAGTCAGCTTGCCGAATTATGGATTTAATGTTGAGATTTTGGTTAATAGTTGGACCATTTGCTGATAAATGTTGAGCGATCATTTCTTCTTCATAGATTAGTTAACTTGGAATTGAAGGAGTTTGTAGTTTAGAAACTAACCGGGGTGATGTTTCTTGGATTTTGATCACTGATGCTTGATATATATTTTTCTTGATATCTTGGCAATATGGTAGATAGAACAATAGCCATTGTCAAATATTGGTGTTTGTTTGCTGTTCTCATGCTTGAGAACAAGCATGGTTTAGGTGTGGGGGGAATTGATAGGGTGCGATTTTATCATTTATTTTATTATTAATTTCCCCTATTACTTGACCTAATGTGGATTAATTATTAGATTCTACTCACTTTTCGTAATTTACATTTATTTCAGGGAGTAGAACGAAAATACCACAACCAAGGCCAATTTGACAGTCATCACGAAGGAGTCCAGGGATATTTTTGGAATATCAAGCCGCGACCTTCTTTGGTAATTGGCAGAAGACAGCATAAAAGAAGAAAAGGAACGAAGGGCTAGGCCTTCTTCCTCTCGGGAGGAGCCGCCGTACAGTAGCCAGTCTTAGATAGAAATTAGGTAGGAATAGGCATTAGGAGTAGCATAGGATTTTTCTTCTTCAACTTAGTTCCCTTCTTGGGTTTGTTTCCTTTGGATCTTCTTTTGCTTTTTCTTACGCATGTCAGGAGGAATGAAGCATCAGCCTTTGACTTTTCCTTTTTAGCTTTTGGTTGCTTCTCTTCCTCCGTATGGTAGACAAAGTGGAGACCGGAATTTACTTCTTTTAGCTTGCTCTTCCTTGGTAATTCGAACGAATTGAATTTACCCACTTGATGGCCGCGACTGGTGCTTCACTTATGCATGGGTTTTTTGCAACGAACATGAAATAATTTCCTTACTCTAGTCAAGGAACAACGGAGGCTTTGGTTCGCCTAAAATTGTGAGATCGATTTAATTTTATCTTTTCCTTTTATTTATTGGTATTCGCATATTCCTCGATTACAGTACTTATGATTATTTAATTAATTGATTGTCTTGGATCTGGATAATTAGTTAACTTGATAATCTCTTGTCAATTACGGCATTAAATCCGTAATTATTTAATTGCCTTGATTTAGTGACAACTGGCATGATTGGATTTGTGTCAGGGGGATACGCGGGCTAATCTGAAATAACCCTGGTAGTGCGTTATTTGGTTAGAATAGGGTTCCTCTAATACGTAAGGCAATTGGAAAATTAAATCTTATGGGCGTAATTAGGATTATTTCTCAATTAGAGCAGTGATTAACGGGCGTACCTTAATCACCGGCACAGTAAGGAGGGGTTGACTGCCATTGCTTGTTTAGTAGTTATAACCTATTTATTGATAAATAATTGAAATTGCTTTTGTTTCGATGATCAATTAGGTGCATTATTGCTGAAGTTATTTCTTGGCTAGATCCTCAATTATCACCCATTTGATTTTAGTAATTTGTTATTTAATTTTTAGTAGTTTATTAGATTTTATTTGAATTTCTTTGATTGTCACCTACTGCACAAAAACACCCCCTTTGTTACTGTGAATTTGAAAAGAAACAGTTACACCCAATCCCTGTGGATTCGACCATGCTTACCACTATCTACAGAAATTAACTTTAGTTGAGCAGGTTTTTATTATTGCACAGGCTGACAACCTGTCACTGATTGAATAAGACATTAATTAATAATAGATGTCAATCAATCATTGACAAATAGAAGATACTAATTAATTATTGACAAAATGTAAATCAATTAATCAGGATGTCAATCACCAATCATTATATAATGGGAAATGCTAATTAATTATTGATAAAATGTCAATCAATTAATTATGATATCAATCATTTTAGAATCAATCATGTAGGTCATAATTGCCTCAAAAGAGGCAAGTCTTATAACTATATATTTAAACTGAGTTAGATGGAGATGCACATATATATAATTGTTTGAGAAGAAGAAAGAAAGCTCTCCTCAACATCAGCAGACGATCATCTCTAGATTCGGTCATATTGCTTCAAGAGATAGGTAAAAATACATGTGATATGCAACTAATACATCCTAATTCATCATAATTAATCAAAAAGTACCATCAGCAAGATTAATTAACACCGACATCTTGAATTTGTACAGATAGATTTAACATTCATAAGGAACCTATATATAATAAGCTAGCATCGAGTATCACTAGAAAACATGAAGAATTTGCCATCTCCCGTGAGATCTACAAACTACTACTGCCATTAGAGCTTAGTCATGAATAGGCAGGAATGATCAGTACATACTTTCCATTTTCATCAAGTGTCTCGTGCTGTCTCGTTTACTCTCAGCAATCAGTGCTTCACGAGCTGAAATAGCTCCTTCGGGAGCAAGCAACGAATCAAACAAAGAACAATCCATCCAATCATTCAGAAAAGCCTCCTGACCCTAGATTTCGGGTATGCAAACTCTTCCGGCCATTTCATTCCAATGCTGAAACAGTTTTTCTCGACCAGATTCCTCTTGCTGAATTGCGCTCTTTGGCATCGGTTGCAAAGCATCCTGCTGCACTGATGATGATGTGCCATTCAGCTTTGCATCTTGACATCTGACTCTAGGCGACGCTATCACTGGTTGATAGTTGTCAAAATCTAAAGAAGCCTCATGGGCTTTACTTGTTTTGCTTGTTTTAGAGAGATGATCAGCGGCCACATTGGTTGTTTTAGTATCTGCAGCAATAGATGAAGAACAGTTGGCCATAGATATTGGTTACTAAGATATAATTGATGGTCTCAATGATAGTATCTGGATCAATGTTTGCATTGCATGCTAGAAGGTCTCTAGTCAAGGATTTATACAAAGAGAGTATAGAGGAATGCGTGGGGAATTTGCATTACACGTAGGTAGGGTTTGCTTTTATGGCTTTTGAAGTCAGAACGTGTCTTTCCTAGTTTTTTGTTGGTTCAAATGCGCAACGGATTTTCTGTCCAACACCCTGTGCCACTCTATGTCCCATTTTTTACTATATTACTATTTTTCCTATATAAACATTATGTTTTAGTTCTTTTTTGTTTCCTTAAGATCCAATAACTATTAATTAAGTAAAAAATAAATACAGCAGCTTCAAAAAAGTAATATATAATAGAAAATTAAAAAATATAGCAGAAAATTCATTAAAAAATCTCATTTTTTTATGCATTTTGATTTTTTGAGTTTGTTAAATTTTGTATATTACTCAATTAATAGTTATTGGATCTTAAGGAAACAAAAAAGAACTAAAACATAATGTTTATATAGGAGAAATAGCAATATTATAAAAAGTGGAATAGAGAGTGGCACAGGGTGTGGGATAGAAGATCCGTTGCGGTTCAAATGTGTGGTGGAATGGAACCATGTTGGGCGCAACGGATCTTCTGTCTCACACCCTATGTCATTCTCTGTTCCACTTTTTATTATATTACTATTTCTCCTTCATAAACATTATGTTTTAGTCCTTTTTTGCTTTCTTAAGATCCAATAATTATTAATTCAGTAATACACAAAATTTAACAAACTCAAAAAATCAAAATGCATAAAAAAATGAGATTTTTTATGAATTTTCTGCTATATTTTTTAATTTTCTATTATATATTACTTTTTTGAAGCTGTTGTATTTATTTTTTACTGAATTAATAGTTACTGAATTTTAAGGAAACAAAAAAGAACTAAAACATGATATTTTTTAAGGAGAAATAGTAATATAATAAAAAGTGGGACAGAGAGTGGCACAAGATGTGGGACATAAGATCCGTTGCGCATGTTGGGCAAAGTACTACATCAAGCGTAAAACGCAGCGGGGGTTGGACTTGTAGGCCTTCATCCTAGTTTTGAACGGTTACAACGTATTTTTCAACCACTTTTTTATCTCACAAAAAGTGTTATAATATTTTTTAAAAAGATATTCCAAATAATCTCCAATTGAAACACACTTGTAACAGAATTTTAGATATTGGCATATCCTTTCTTTCTTTCTTTCTTTTTTATTTTTGTTTTGGGTATAAAAAATAGGAAGGTTATAGTGACTGATTTTGATACAAACCACTTGTATCAATTTTTTTTTTCAAATCTATCATAATCCTTATATTTAGTTATTTGCATCTTTAATTTTTAAACAACACTTTCACATATATTTAAATTATTAATTGATACAAGTAAAGATCAATGATTGAAGGAGCTTTTTATGTATATAATATCTGTTAACTTTGAACGTCTGTGCTACTACTGAAATCCTTTTTTGTTTTTAATCAATATTGCTAGTATTGAAGAGAATTAGGCATCGTATTAATACCATTTAAAAACAGTTACTCGGAAATTCTTCTTGTGGAGTTTCAAAATCTGTAACCAATAGCATAATGTAGAACTCCTTAAGATGATGAAATATGAACTATGAATGGGATAAAGAAAATAGTAGTTGGCATTTTCAAATTGATTAAGTATCTTATTTTTGTTGGATTTTAAATAAACAAATGATGTGCTAAAATTTATGTATTTTGGTTCTATGTTGATTATAATGTACTGAATCTTATATGTTTTTGGGTATTGCTGCTTAACAATACACTTGTCTCCAATTTTGTTAGACTTGAGAACCAGTGCAAATTGACATGAATACTGAAACATCATGACACAATTCGATCAGCACTATTGTAACAAGAAAAAAAATAAAAATCTATAGTACTGAAATAGAAAGTGAACGGGAAGAGTTAACCTTGAAGAGGCAAAGATGTGGACGTACATTTATGCAAGAAAAAGAATGAGAGATATTTGTTTCAGGGTGATGGGATCACCAACTCTTGTCCTTAAATTCCTAAAGCATCGTTGGTCCATCTCCTGCAGACCAAATTCAATATGGACCACCTTGAACTAAATTATAAGCTATAGAATAGAGGGCTTTGCACTAGCTTTCTTTTATACAATTTTAAGTAAATAATATCACGATATTACTTAAAAAAAAAAAATAATTTTCATTTCTTCGTCTTCCTCACCGTATCTCAATTGAAGTTGTTCAATGGATAAAGATGTATAACAGCTTATTAACAGATTATAAGATATGCAAAACTATTTGTAAGAATTAGTAGTAGGAAAGTAATTATTATGTATGGGATCCACATGAACAGTGATAGAATATTATGCTAGTATTGTAAAGTTGTATAAATAACTAAGCATATCTTACAATTTGTAGAAATGACATCTATATGAACAGTGATAAAATATTACACCGTTGTTAAAAAGTTCTACGAGTAAATGAGCACATCTTACAATTTGTTGAAATAACCTTACACTGTTCAGGAGCGCTTGTTATGACAAGCATTCTTGCCCCTTGCTCATGGTTCACTTGCCACATCGATCTCATATGATGTAACAATTATTGTATTCTTCTATTTTCTTGGTTGGCCAAGAATAAAGTTACATTTAAGTCCATTTAGTATTATGTGTCCTCACATCAGCTTCTGAAACAGTCTGAATGCTGTTCCCTGAGACTCCCGAAATATCTCTTCTTGAACCTTAAAATTTCATTTCTAAGATTTTCATGATATAGTGGTTATTATGGGCGCTGCCAAGAAATCTTACAACGTGGGAAAGCAATGCCCAATCGATGCTTCACAGGTACCTGAAGTTATGGTATTAAATCAGAGTAACAGGACAATGTTTGGCAGTGGCCTCTGCTCCTGGGTATCAATAAGTTTAACCAACAACATTTGTAAGCTACTAGCATAGGCTCTTTGCTCTATATTTCCCCTTCCTTTTCCTGGGGTAAAGAACAAAAGCAGGCAGCCGAATCAAGTTTAACATCATTTCTAGCGGATCCTGCTACACTAAAAAGACGGTTTAAATTGAAATTAGTCTTTCCAACTTGATTTCAGGTTCCGACCAATTTTCCTCCTGCTGAGCAACCCTTCCTCGGAGGAGACTACCACTGGTGTAACAATGATTGCCTTTGTGTTGTGTATGCTTTTGAAGGAGAAAGATAGCAAAATAGATAGCCGAAGGCCAGACATAACAGCAAGCTTATTCACTCTTGACAGCATGGTAGATGCGGCGGACAAACGTCAAGGAAGTATAAAAGCTGACTATGCCGAGCATGAGGAAAAATGCATAACACATAGAAGCACTATAGCCAAAATAGAACAATGTTTGCATGGAACCACTCATACTTGATTTGGAATAAAAGTAGAAACTGTACAGAAACATGAATATCCCCACGCTGCCCCCACGTAAGAAAGACCTGAATCAAACAAGGACAGCTTTACCCTAAGAAGATGAAAGGTCACATGTATGGCTACAAGCAGAGATGCTGAAAATGAGAAGGGGAAAAATGTCAAAGCAGAAGAAAATCATACCAGAGAGATCAAAATGAAATTTAAGCTCTAACAGCTGAGTATGACAATAATAAATGCAATTGCTGAAGCTCAATTAGAGCAGCAAATTATAGTTAGAATGATAGCCTAATTCACTCAGTTTCTACACAGTGCAGAAGGAACATAAATATCTAAACATTCTTGCCTGTGCTTGGGAGTAAGGGTTCTTGCGGAGAAAAAATTTGAATGTGAGCAGGCAGTCTTCCAATGCAGATAATGCAGACCCCAAAAGTATGGTGGAAAACTTTGTTTTTAGAATAAAGTTTTTGACATGTTAACTTCAGCCAGTTTATTTAGTACTAAAACTGGACAATGAATACTAGTACTGTGTTAATGAACGAACAACAAAAGGCCATGCATAGGGGCAAAATCCAATATGCGAGTTCCTCTCCAATGTCTAAAACTTTATCAGGAGACACAGAAACGTTTCTCCAATCAAGGTCAATCATATTTGAGTGCCACACACTTCTGCTGAGAGTTGTGGTTGCGATAAATAATATTTTAGAGAAAATAATATTTTCACTTGTCAAAGATATCCCCGTGTGTTTATCAAAAGCATTCTCCCTACCAAATCTCTTCTTCTTCAAACCCTAAATTGGCTTTGAGCCAAAACTGCAGCCATTTGAAGCAAAATTGGTGATTTTAGGTCCGCTCATCTTCAAGCTAAAATCGCAGCCATATGAAGAAAAATATGTGAGTTTGGGTCTGCTCATAGCATGTAATCTATTTGGGAGGAGAGGTAAGAGTCTTGAACTTGTTAATTTTAAGATGTCTTCAGGAATGTCTTCCTCAAGTTATAGAAGTGGGAATGGAAGTAGGGATTTAAGATATCAATATAGGCTATGTGATTGTGAAAGAAAGTCTAAGATAAAAATTGTTGAATCAGAAAAACCAACCAAAGGCATATTGTATTTCATTTGTGAAAGAGATGAATGTGGCTTTTGGAGTTGGTGTAATCCGACTAGCCGACAGCAGCCAAGGTGGGAAGCTGGTATTGGAAAACCAGCAGAGGAAGAGCGACTAAGTATGGAAGCTAGCATGATGTCAAGATGGCAGAAAGTGGATGAGGAACTGAAGAGCCTGAAGTTGCTTGTTTGTTGTTGTCTAATGGTGTCTGTTTTCACTCTTAGTGTTGATGTCCAAGATGTGAAATTGATGTGTTAATCTTTTGTTTAGTTCTAGTAGTGACGTTGAATGGGGAAGGAAAAGTGTAGTGAAAATCCATGTGTACAATAATCAAAGTTATTAAACCTGACCCGACCCGGCGGTTCAACCGGTCATGAAATCGGGTCGATTTTGTAATTGGATCGTTTGTGCAAGAGAACCGTTGACTTTTCAACGGACCGACGATTCAACCGGCCAACTCAGTTGAACCGGACAATTTTCTAAGGAACCCGGTTTTTGGTTAAAAATGTTTAGAAAATGTTGCAATGCTGATTCGAACCTCAAACCTTAAATATAAAGGCTAAGTGCACTCACCACTAGCCCAACAGCTCATTTGGTGCTTATAAGCCCCTTCTATATTATATATTAGAATTTTATTCTTATTTTGTTTGGAATCTTTTAATAAAATTTATTATTCCCTATATTCTATAAATTATGAAATGGATTTAAAAAATAACATATTACATAATTCATTTTAAAGACAAATATTATTCTTAATAACTTTTTGCACTTAAAATTCGTAAATAAATTAGATAATTACACTTCGATAAAATTTTATACTTAAAGTTTAGTGGATTACTAATTAAATTTAGGTTTTGTTAATTCTTATAAGAATTAATGACTCTATAATAAATTGGACTAATTGAGTATTTACTAAAACATAGTTTATTATAGTTTCAACCATATATAAAATTATAAAACATAATATTTAAATATATGTAGTGACCCACCGGTTGGACCACTCGTCCACCGGTTGAACCAGTAACCCGTTGACCCACCTCTTTCACCGAGTTCCTCTCCGCACTGGGTTTAATAACTATGACAATGATGATTCCGTGTTTTGCTTTGTAGAAATGAAAAAGAAAAGTTGCCAGCATTGTCTTTTGGATAGTTATTGTTAAATGTAAAAGTCGTATTGTGATTGAGATGGGGTATGTCCCTTTTTTGTCATGCAACTTATGGTAAATGAAACTAAAACCTGTAAAAGAGAAATGAAATAGTTGCTTTGATATTCCATCTATTCATTCACACAAAAACAACCATACAACCATCCAACAAGAAGGGAATTGAAATGCCTGCAAAATGATATCTATCAACCATTCAACGGCATGATAATAAATTAGATGCAAAATGAGATCCATTTTGCTTTGATATTCCATCTAGTCATTCACACAAAAATAACCATTCAGCAAAAAAGGAATTGAAATGCCTGCAAAATAATATCTATCAACCATTCAACGACATGATAATAAATTGGACGCAAAATGCTATCCATCTTTCCATTCGTACAAAAATAGCCATTCAAATCATCCATATAAAAGTAGAACATATCATTATATGTTTTCACCAAACTCAACGCCCAAAAATCAGTACAAAAAACAAAACAGTTTGGGCATGTTTGCAGTCATCTAAGTCCAACCCAGTTACCAAAAAATGCCAGTTTACATCACATCACCTAACTACGAATTACACACATACACAATTTAGGAAGATGGATTTGTTCTTGTTCTCTTGGCCCTTATGTTATGCAGCACATCACACTACAAGAATTTTGGTCTTCAGTGACAATTATCTTTCGCCACAAAAAAGCAAAAAGTCTTCACTGATGACCTTTATTGACAACATTTCGATTGTCGCAGGGTCGTCACTGAATCTCCGTCGGATGTCGTCAGTAAAAGCTATAAATTTAGTGACGACATTTTTTTTGTCAATGATGCATGAAGCAACAGTAGTGAGTGTATATACTAATTAGTGACAACTTTGTTGTCAATAAATCCGTTATCAACTGTGGCAACAATCCCTTACCAATGGACAGTTTTGATTGAATGACAACAACAATTGTCAATAAAAACAGCCTGCCTGGAGAAATACTACTCGTTTACACCACCTTGCAATGTGTAGTTTGATGATTTTCCTACTACAATAATATCTAAAAAATGAAAACATCGGCAATGTTTAATAAATAACAAATGTAGGCACCCGTTACAATAGAAAATGCCAGAATAACCTAGTAAATATTCAACTGTCATAAATAAATGCAACATCACACTACAAATAGTTTGATAAGTTTCAGTATAGAAAATTTTGGCATATAAGTCAAGGCTGCACTAAAAAACAATTCCAAGTCCCAAAACATTTTCTGTGCTATCGAAATATTTTCTAAACTTAAGATAGCACTATAACCACAGTTTTTGAGTCGACATGTAAGCTGCACTGCTAATCTTCTTCCAAACCTCCAAAATAAGCAATATATCTGCAATAAAGTAGTAAAGTTATTAGTAGATGATAGAAAAATTTAAAACAAGGAAAATTAGTTAAGGAGTCACCAAAAAATAAAGTGAATTATTTGTTTTAAGTCCCATATAGATAGTGACTGTATAAATAGTAGAAAAAGAGACATTATATGGGCAGTTTGGAAACAGAGCCTACTAGAGGATGGATGTTTAATAACATTCAATAAGAGCCAAGGATTATATGGGCAGAATTATTCCATTTCTTTATTTTAATATTTAGATGCCAAAGGACAACAACATTGCAATTCAGGTGACAAAAGCAAAACAGTCTCCAAATTTCCTAAATAAACAACAAAAGTAACAAGCATTCACTAAAATCCTAAGGCTTGATATTACAAGTTAATATAGTCACCTACCAAGAACTAATTTTCAATGACTTATGTTACTTTTAAACCGTAGCAGCCATTATATCTATAATAAATATATGTCCTAGTTACAATTTAGAGTCTCATATTGGCTGAAGAATTATAAGAATGTCTCTTTTACAAACATAACTCAATTTAGACAAGTATATATAGTTGAAAATTGCTTACCAATCAGTACGTTCAGATGTGCCTTCATCGTCTTGCTTGTTGGCTTGCAGTTGTGCTTTCAAAGATTTAAGGAGATCGTGCATTTCACTTTGTTGGTTCTACATTTCATTTTGCTGGTTCACAAGCTTCTCCATAAGTTGTTGTTGAGATTGGACTGTTATTTCCAACTCAGCTGAGCGCTTCTCGGTTTGTTCTGTTCTTTTCTTGAATTCATCTATCTCTGTGAGCTTTTGTACAATTATGCTAGCTTTGGAAGGACCACGGCCATGTACGTATCTAGTTACACGTCCAGTTACTTCAATGGAAATGTCTTCTTCAGTCCTATTTGCACCACTGGATTCAGATTCCAACTTTTTCTCCTTCATCTTGCTCTGTAATCATATAAATTCTGAAGTTAAATGTTCATAAGAGTTGTACAACAATATTCGAGTACCAATTCGATTTTTCTTACTAAGTTCATAGAAGATGTTTCGTCAACCATTGCATTCTTCTTCCTGCTGAAGTGGGTGATGTCATAAAGTTCTATTTGTCCAACTTCCCTTCCCTCTTGTGCTTCCTGTTAGTTTAAAATGTTAAATAACCTGTCCAAACAATCCAAAAGACATTTCTTCAAGATAATCAATTACCCGGTCAGCTTTATGACTAAGAAAGGATTTTGTTCCAGTTGTATGAACAGTTTTTGGCTTTGATCTATTAATCTTGTTCCTCTCACTTATCTTCTGCACTTATCAAGTTTAGCCGTGATCAAAATTTCACACCTATGTACCATAAAATTTGGATTACAGAAATAGTCAGAAAGGTAAATTCAATCAGATTCTTCAACATATTGTGGATGATTTGCAAGTGCTTCCTCTTTTGTACTAAATTTCTTGAAAATCATATGGAAATTGTAGCGTCGACTTCTGTACTGTGTATTTAACTGTTTAAGAAGTGCTGGCTTAACATGTTCTCCTTCATCATAAGCAAAACTATTCTGAAATATAAGTGAAAAATTGTCTGTAAATGTCAAAAAAAGTATTTAAATGACCTGTTGTAGAATTATTTGTACCAAGTCAAGAAGAAAAACAAGCCTTCAAAACAATTTGACTTACATTAACAAGTTTTAGCATTCCTTCTCTATCAGATTCTTGGAGTTTGGACCATTTTTCTGCTTTCCATTTGCCATATTTTCGAATGACACAACTTGCCTCTGAGATATATTGTTGTGCCCCTTCTCCAATTACTCTTCCACTAACTTCAGAGACCTGAACTTTTACCTTTTTGCCGGCCTTCTTTTCCCTGGACAGTGCAATATTGCGAGTATATTCTCTTTTCCTAGTTACATTGATGCCATCTACCCAAAACATAGTACAAGGTTATGAATATGAGTGGAAAAATCTGAAATGAAATTAGCTGTGTAATATAAATTACAAGTAAATCTCATATATACCGGTATCATTCTGTTGAACATCCTCGCTCTCATTATTCTGGTCACTTCCACACCCAAATGTTCATAATGGGTGAGAAAATTATGTTGCAATACTACAAGTGGTAAATGCACCTTGGTTCTACCTCAAATAGTTAATTTTTTTATGATATCAAACAGTTGATCCGATATTAATATTGATATCACTTTCTCAAAATTGTGAACTAAATTACAACTTATTTATCTTTCTTTCCAATATTTTTGCCCAATACTCCAGAATTTTTTTTAGTTATTTTATAATAAGGAGAAATGATTTGTTTCAAATGGTTAATTTCACTTTAAATTATTGCACTAATATCAATTTACATGACAAAATTTGAGTTCCTAACAGTTAAAAAATTCATTAAAGAGCAAATACAGAATAACAATTGCTATAGTGTATAAATATTTTAAATCAGATTGTGACAAGAGAAAGTTGTCATTAACTAGTTCCATTATTATCAGTGACAACAACAACCAAGTTGTCAAACAAAGGAAAATTATTACTGATAACATTTAGACAGTCGTCGTTGATGTAGTTTGGCGCGATCTGGCAGGAGTCCAACTCTGACGACAATCCAAGGTCATCACTGATGCCTTTGTTCCTTTCAGTCAATTGTGACAACTTTTCGTATTGTGGTTAATGGGCCCCATTTTGGGACGACTAATTTTCGTCACTAGGAAATATTGTCACTAATAACCAAATTTCTTATAGTGTCAGCAACTGTTGGAGGTCTAACTCTTCGACCAGCAGCATTCTTAACAAGTTCTCGAGTCACAGCAGACTGTTAAATGGAAGTATGTTAGTACAAGACATATGTTTCAAGTATTATGTACTAAGATTCATGAATAATACCTAAGAAGAAGCAATTTTTCTAGTGATAACCCTGTTGATACTAGACATTGTTGGTTGAGTATATGCTTTTCTCTTTGAAACTTTTGATTTAGATGGATTGGGATTATCAACCGGCTTTCCCCGAGAGGTTGGTTCTGAAGTGCTACCAACAGAGCGGTTAGCTCCTTGTGGCTCTGAAGTTTCACCCGCAGGCTCTTGATTGGCCTACGACATCAAAACAAAAAAGTTATGAACTGTTAGTAATAAAGAAGAGCCTACGCCATGCATAAGAAGATTGTACCTTGTAAAATTTGGAATTTAGATGGATTGAATTCTTGCAACTTCTTGAATTGTGTCCAGGTTTGAAGCATATTTTACAATGCACAGTAAGTCCTTTTCTGGTTGATATTTGTCCCTTTTTTGGTTCATCAGGTGCTCTCCCTCGCACCTTCTTTGGCCTTCCAGGCATCTTTCTTATCAATGGAGAATTAATTGGCTCTTCATTGGCTTTCTCTCAATACCTTGCACTTGGTACAGGCATAATTACATGCCTATATGTCTTTACATAAGTCTTTTTGCTATAGCATTTGTGGACAAAATCAACAATTGGCTTTTTACATGCTTGTATTGTTGCACATGCAGGGACACATGGATAACCTGCTAATTGAAATAACTCACATGTACAGGTCCAATCCTGTAGGTCTACCACTACAGTTTTGTTAATACCAGCATCAATTTCATATTTCCAGCCATCAGCCCATATAGCAACACATGCCCTACTCAGCCTTACATGGATGTTTGGACATATTTTACCTTGAAATTTTTTCCATCCTAGTCCTCTTTACCTGGAATCATTGCATTAGTCTTCTTCTAATCCATTCAAACATCCCAACCATAGCCAATTCCCTTGCTGGAAGAATGTAATTGTTAAATGACTCATTTAAATTGTTAACTAATATGTCACACTTACTTCTTCCACTGAAGTGTGATCTGGTCCACAGAGTTGGTGAAAATTTTGAAAGCCATGCTGATGCTTGTGAGTCAACTTTTTCGATGTCTTTCATTGCCACATGCCAATCTGCCTCATTTCCAGCACTTGCACATGCCCAAAACAAGTCCTTCAGCTCTTTTTCTTTGAATTTTTGGCTGAAATTTTGATACATATGTATTATGCAGAACCTATGCTTAGAGTCAGGAAAAAGCTCTCTAAGAGCTTGAACAAGTCCTTTTTGTCAATCTGAAATGAAGGTCCAAGGTATATTGTCCATCCCCAATCCTAAATCATCTAATAAAAGCTGTAGGAACCACCTCTATGAGTGATACCTTTCAATTTCAACAACAGCCAGTGCTATTGGAACCATATTATCATTATCATCTCTCCCTAAGGCAGATAATAATTGGCCACCAAATGCACTGCACCCATCTAAACCAATAATTGGTCTATATCCGTCAAGAAATCCCTGCTTGCAAGCATGAAAACAGAAGTACAATCTTTCAAATGTACCTCTAGATGTTGTATCAGGTTTGTCAACTTGAATCTTTACTGTACTACCAGGATTATACTTCAGGATCGTGGCTGCATTGCATAATGCCATAGATTATGATACTGCTCCATGTCTAATCCCTGTATATCTTCTTTTGCCTTTCTCTTCGCTCTATACAGCTTAGATGAAGTGACATTGACCATCAGAACCAGTCCTCTCCAGCAACTTCTCATCTAGGATTACAGGTTCATTCCAATTGGTTTCTAATCCAAAATCAGTGACGTTTTTATCAGAACTTCCCACCTGTACAGACAGCCTTAAAACCTAGCTAGTTCCATCCATTTAAGATGTGGTTTGACAGGTTGTCAGCCTGTGCAATAATAAAAACCTGCTCAAACTAAAAGTAATTTCTGTAGATAGCGGTGAGTAGGGTCAAATCCACAGGGATTGGGAGTAATTGTTTCTTTTCAAATTCACAGTGACAAGGGGGATGTTTTTATCTCAGGGGTGACAATTTAAGCAATTCAACTAAGAGTAAAATAATAAAAATAAAATAGCCAACTAGAAATTAAATAACAATTTACTAAAATCAAAGGATCTAGCCAAGGAATAACTTCAGCAATGGTTCACCTAATTGATCATCGAAACAAAGGCAATTCCAATTATTTATTAATAAATAGGTTATAACTGCCAAACAAGTGATGACAGTCAACCCCTCCTTACTGTGTCGGTGATTAAGGTACGCATGTTAATCACTACTCTAATTGAGAAATAATCTTAGGTACGCCCGTAAGATTTAATTCCCCAATTGCCTTACGTATTAGAGGAGCCCTATTCTAACCAAATAACACACTATCAGGGTTATTTTAGGTTAGCCCGCGTATTTCCCTGACACAAACCCAATCATGCCAGTTGTCACTATTTTGAGACAATTAAACAATTACGGATTTAACGTCCCAATTGATAATAAATTATCAAATTAACTAATTATCCGGATCCTAGACAATCAATTAATTAAACAATCGTAAGCACTGTAACCAGGGAATATGCGAATACCAATAAATAAAAGAAAAAGATAAAATTAAATCGATCTCACAATTTTAGGCGAACCAAAACCTCCGTTGTTCCTTGACTAGAAAAAGGAGATTTAGTTCATCCCGGATAAGAAAGACCCACACAAAGTTGCAGCAACAATTGCGGCCATCATCTCCAAGAATTGGGAAAATTCAATTCGTCCGATTCAATAAGAAAAAGCAAGCTACAGAAAAGTAATTACTAGTCTTCCTATGGCTCACGGAGGAGAACTACTACCAAAAAGAAAAAGAAGGAAAAGTCAAAATCTATGCTACCAAGTGCCTCCACTAAAGAACGAAGAAGAAAAGTCCAAAGAAAAGCTAATCTAATATCTAGTTCCTACTGCTATTGTGTGGCGTCCGCCGCCCAGCCGAAGAAGACTCCAACCCTCTCCTTTTTAATGCTGTTTTCGGCCAAATTACCAAGAAGGGTCACGGCTTGATATTCCAAAAATGCCCCTGCTACTTAAACTCTTTTCTGATGATTGCTAAATTGGCCTTGGTTGTGGTATTTTCGTTCTACTCCCTGAAATAAATGCAAATTACGAAAAGTGAGTAGAATCTAATAATTAATTCACATCGAGTTAGGTAATAGAGGAAATTAATAACAAAATAAATGATAAAATTACAACCTATCATAGTTCTCGATTTTGGCAAGTTTCACAGTTAAGTCATAAACTGAGAGTAGCAATTATGCAGATATATAGCCTTCTAAAGAGATCCAAATACACTGTTAATGCTATTTTATAAACTTGTGAATCTGAAAAGACTCTTTAGTTATAGGGATATTTCATGCTTGTACCTGATAGGCGGAGCTTTAAGGGGAAAAAGAATTAAAAACTTTACTAATTAAGGAGCTTTTAAGCTTTTTATTCTTTTCTCTAGGTATCTTTCCCTTTTCCTTCTCCTCCTCACCTTTGATGAAGAGGTACTCATGAAGTGTAAATAAGAAAACCTTCATCTAATTAGGTGATACTTAGGGATGCAATTTTCTGGGATTTTTTTAATATCTTGATGGCATTGTGTTAGTCCCACAGACAACCAAGAGGGGGGGGTGAATTGGTTTGATTAAAATCTTAACCAAGTTTATGCACTTTTTCGTTAATGAAAATTTACCTTCCTTTTTAGTAATGATCAACCAAGTAGATTAGAAGACAATAGCAATATTGATCGGAGAAGCAAGTATAGATAAGCAATGAAGATTTTATTAAACAGAAATGTAAAATGGAGAAACAAACCAAGTGTCTACCAAGCTTTACCCAAACTTGAAGACCAAACACAAGGAAGAGCAACTTCTCTTTGATGAAAGTCGATCAACTAGATGTACAATGGAGGGAGCACTTCCTCCTTGCCCTAAGACTCACTTAGTCAAGCCAAGAAGTTTTACAATCACTCAGAAAACCCTCAACAGAGCTACACTAAAGATCCTTTCACTCACAAAAGAAAAGCTCAACAGAAATTCACACCACTTTAAAACAAATCTGCTTTGGAGACTATTTTCTAGCTAAAATATCTCACTAGATCTTGTAAACAAAGTGTGCAAAAGTCTCTACTTCGTTCAGACCAGTTTGATTTTAAAGGGAACCAGAAATGGGCTTCATCAATGCTTCCAACGGATAGAAGGCAGCTGAAGAGTCAACTAGCCGTTGGGGCTGTCGGACGTCCGACGATCAAATCATCGTCCGAACCAATCGTCCGATGGCATCCAAGTTGACGTTCGGACGTCCGATGCGTCTTGATCGTCCGACACCGCAGCGTCCGATCGTAGGCAGAGAGTTGGCAAGTTAGCTTGGAATTTTTCGGACGTCCGATGCGGTTGATGAGCGTCCGATGGCAAGCGTCCGATCCTTCCGGACGTCCGATGCTTCCTCACGAGCGTCCGACAGAGCTTCCTTCTTGATGCTCTTTATCCTTTCGGACGTCCGACAGATTCCTTTCGGCCGTCCGACGTGAGTATCCTGTTTTTGCTTCTTCTTTTGGTTGAAATGCATTTCATGACCTATTCATACCTGATTCTTTGATATGTAAAGACACTTATAATCGAAGAAGGTTAGATACATTTCAAAATACTTTGTGATCATCAAAACCAAGAATAACATTCTCCCCCTTTTTGATGATGACAAAACAAAGGTTTGAAATGAAATTTTATGATTGCAATGAAAACTTCCTCTTTCAAAATAGACAAGAACTCCCCCTGTCTTAGTGAATCACAAAATTTGAAAATTTTGGAAAACTCCCCCTCACAAAGCTGCCCATCCGAGTTAATCAATTAAGCATATCAGCCAATCCAAATTTAAACAATCAATCCAACATATCCTAACATTACCAATCATCAATCATAACCATCTCCCCCTTTTTGTCATCACAAACGGGCAACCAATCACATCACCACATCCACAAATTCACAAATTTAGACAAATTCACACATCAAAACTTAGACCATCAGAATATCAGAATAGACAATCCACAAATTCATTACATTCACATAAGCAGAATAGACAATCATTCATCAAAATATTCAGACATCCATCAAAACAGTACTTAGACATCCAAAATGAAACTTAAAATATCCATTACATTACACATTCATTGTTGAATACTACAAAAACATAAAAGAGACAAACAACATGCAAATGTTCTAAATGATGAACTAAGTGGATCCAGGTGTCCTCCGAGAGAGCTGATATTGATCAAGATCCTCCTCTTCAGTTTCTTCATCATCTTCAGCAGCCTCTTCAACTGGTGCCTTGCCTTTATCTGATGTAGAGGTGCCATGAGAAGTCATAGGGGTTGAAGAACCAGGATCCGGAATTGATGAACTTGGATCAGTGGGGTGTGACTCTTTGTCATGGGAAACTTCCTCAACAACAGGGAGGGGAAACAGGAGGTTCTTTTTGTCTAGGAAGGCAGTTTGTTGCTCAGAGGACATAGTGAGCATTAGACCATGTTCTAGAAGAAGAACATGCTGTTTGAGTTCACGAAGGAGCTCAATTACTTCATCACTGGAAGAGGAAGATGCTTTAGTGGCAGACTTCCTAGGGTGAATGGGAGTGAGTGAAATGGGTGAAGGATCATGTGCAGTCTTAGACCTAAGTTCACTAGAAGATGCACCCTTATAAGCCCACAGATTATCTTTGAAAACAAGATTTTTTCTTTCAAAATACCCTTTTGTAAAGGCATAAGAAGATGTTTCTTTAGGACAAACACCTAGAATAGGGACTTTGTTAAACTCAAAAATCTTTTGAAGAAACTTTCCATAAGACAATTTTCTGCGAGAATCAGTGGCATAGCGAAGTAAGAACTTGCACATGACAAAACCAAAATCAATACGAATTTTTTCTTGAAAACAATAAAAGAGGTACAACTCCATTTTGTTTGCATCAGTTCTGTGCCCATCAGTGGGCACAAGCAGGTTTGAAATGATAGAAAAAGCAATTAAATTCACAGGAGCCAGATCATTCAATTTAGCATCAGCAGGTGAGGAAAAACTTCTTTTGAAATAGGTTAACATTTTTGTCCCATCAAAATGATTTGCAGCAGTAGGAAGCTCTTCATAAGAAAAGAAATTAGCAATCTTATCTTTGCATAAACGTTCAATGGTAGTATTTAAAATGGAGTTCACAATTTCAGAGTCAATGATTAAGTCTACCCCATTAACCCTGGAAAATATTTCAGTTGGGTCAGAACCTTTCCTTAGATTGGCAAAAAATTGATGCAACATATCAGGATAGTAGACATTTGGCATAGAAATAAGATGTGACCATTTCTGGAAAGCAAATAGACTCAGAATGGATTCTAAACCTATGGAGCGAAATTCAGAGGGGTTTACAGTTCTTTGAGGGATGACACCCTTCTGGGATATCCAGGAGTATTTGTCTTTCGCAGCATCATCAAAGAATGTAGGAGGAGGGGCTGATTTTGGAGGCGGTTGAGAAGATGTCCCCTGTCCAGATTCAGGCTGAGAGGAGGGTTGTGGTGTAAGCCGTGACATTTGACCCTTGATAGCTCCTCTTTTGAAGCGTTTGGATGTCCGTTTGACAGTGGGAAGACTCTCATCCTCATCCCTGAGTGGATGCTTGCGTCCGGCAGTAACTTTTCCTCCCCTTAGATTCACCATTGTGCGAAATGTGTGGAATGAGGAATGCAAATGATGCACACAGCAGTAGGGAAGTGAATCGTACAGAAATTTTGGGACACAAAGTCCTTGAACAAGATTTGACAGAGCAGTTATGAGAAAGTAGGGTTTTGAGGGAAATTTGGGAATTTTCGAAATGTTTTGCGATTCGATGAAATAATTAGGAGAAATGAATCGCAATCAATCAGGAAAAGTTTTGTTTGAATCAATTTGGGAATGAGAGCTTCAGAATGGTATGAATTTGAGAGTGAGAAATGAGAGGGTTTTCGTCCGAGAGGAAATAAAAAAAAGATTGAAGCAAATGAGGAAGAAAGTTGATTTAAAACAAATGAGCCGTTGCACTGTCGGACGGCCGAACGAAGTTGTACGTCCGACAGTTGCGTCCGAACAGGCGCAATTCTGGAAAATGGCTGAAGAACATCATCGGACGTCCGTTCATCTTCTTTCGGACGTCCGAAGACTTTGAGAAATATTAGGATGATTTTTCGATTATTCCTAATTTTGATCTTAGATGAATGAACTGATCTAATGGCAGAGCTTTGGTAAATATATCAGCAAATTGATCTTTAGAACAAACATAATTTACACATATTTTACCTTTTTGAACAAGATCACGAATAAAGTGATGCTTTATATCTATGTGCTTTGTCCTAGAATGATGAATAGGATTTTTGGTCAAATTTATAGCACTAGTATTATCACAGAATACAGGCATGCAGTCATACAACAATCCAAAATCATTCAAAGTGTGCTTCATCCACAAAAGTTGAGCACAACATGCACTAGCGGCAATATATTCCGCTTCGGTTGTAGACAAAGATATTGCATTTTGCTTTTTGCTAAACCAAGAGACTAAACAATTTCCAAGAAAATGACAAGTTCCACTCGTACTCTTTCTATCCACATGACAACCTCCAAAATCAGCATCCGAATAACCATATAGAGCAAATTCATTAGATCTAGCATACCAAAGACCATAGTCTAATGTATCTTTCAAATACCTAAAAATTCTTTTTACAGCATTCAAATGTGATTCTTTTGGACAAGATTGAAATCTAGCACACAAGCAAACAGCAAACATAATATCAGGTCTACTTGCGGTTAAATAAAGTAGGCTTCCGATCATACCTCTATAATGCTTTTCATCCACATGATTACCTTCTTCATCTTTGTCAAGCTTTGTAGAAGTGCACATTGGAGTTCCAACTTGTTTTGAGTCCTCCATGCCAAACCTTTTCAGCAATTCCTTGGTATATTTTGCTTGATTTATAAAAATTCCCTCAAGAGCTTGATGTATTTGAAGTCCAAGGAAGAAATTTAATTCTCCCATCATACTCATTTCAAATTCATTTTGCATAGTGGTGGAAAACTCCTTACATAGATACTCATTAGTAGCACCGAAAATAATATCATCAACATATATTTACACAATAAGAAGGTCTTTCAACACGTGCTTAGTAAAAAGTGTGGTGTCCACAACACCCCTTTTGAAACCTTTTTCAATCAAGAAACCACTTAATCTTTCATACCAAGCTCTTGGAGCCTGTTTTAAACCATATAAAGCTTTAGAAAGTTTAAACACATGACTTGGAAATTTTGTATTTTCAAAACCGGGGGGTTGATCCACATACACTTCTTGATCAATAAAACCATTTAAAAAGGCACTTTTAACATCCATTTGAAACAATTTGAAACCTTTGAAGCAAGCAAAAGCAAGAAGCATTCTAATAGATTCTAATCTTGCTACGGGAGCAAATGTTTCATCAAAATCAATTCCTTCTTCTTGTGCATATCCTTTAGCAACTAATCTGGCTTTATTTCTTACAACAACACCTTTATCATCCAACTTATTTCTAAAAATCCACTTTGTGCCAATGATAGGCTGATTTTGAGGTCTATCAACAAGTGTCCAAACTTCATTTCTCTCAAATTGATTAAGTTCCTCTTGCATAGCCAAAATCCAGTTTTCATCCTTTAAAGCATCATTGATATTTTTAGGTTCAAAAAGAGAAACTAAAGTAAAATTATCAATCAATTTTCTCGATGAGGAACGAGTGTTTACCTTCTCGGATGGATCACCAATTATAAGTTCTTTTGGATGATTTTGGCTGAATTTCCAAGCCTTGGGAAGATCTTTGAGTGGATCATCATTTTTGTCTTCATCTTCCACTTCTTGATCATTTTGAACTTCATTTTCCATTTCAGTTGCTGCTGGTTTAGAACTTCCTTCATTCCCAATTGATAGCTTTTCCATTCTTTCTCGAACACCTACATCATCATCCTCACACAAACTTTTGGAATTATCATCATTGGCTTCATCAAATGTTATATGTATAGCTTCTTCAATCACAAGAGTCCTTCTATTAAAAAACTCTATATCCTCTTTTATTTTCACAATATCCCAAAAATATTCCTTCATCAGATTTTTTATCAAACTTGCCAAGATGTTCCTTTAGATTCAAAATAAAGCATTTACAACCAAATACTTTGAAATAACCAACCGTAGGTTTCTTATCAAAAATCAGTTCATAAGGAGTTTTCTTCAAAATTGGTCTCAAGAGAATTCTATTCATTACATAACATGCAGTGTTTACCGCTTCAGCCCAAAGGTATTTAGGCAATCTACATTCATTCAACATAGTTCTAGCAGCCTCTTGGAGAGTCCTGTTTTTCCTTTCTACAACACCATTTTGCTGTGGAGTCCTTGCAATAGAAAACTCATGAGTTATACCATTATAATCACAAAATTCTGGAAAACCACAAAATTTGAATTCAGTTCCATTATCACTTCTAATTCTAACAATTTTTAAACCAAGCAGATTTTGCACTTTAGCAAACAATGAAGTAAAATTCTTGAAGGCATCATCTTTATGAGCAAGAAATATTACCCAAGTGTATCTAGAATAATCATCTACAATCACAAAACAGTATTTCTTACCACCCAAGCTAGAGATTTGAGTAGGGCCAAATAAGTCAAGATGCAAGAGTTCTAAAGGTTTGGAAGTAGATACACACTTCTTTGGTTTAAAAGAAACTTTTGTTTGTTTTCCAAATTGACATGCATCACATATTTTATCCTTTTCAAAACTGATTTTTGGCAAGCCTCTAACTAGCTCCTTTTTCGAAATTTCCTTTAGTAACTCCATGTTAAAATGACAAAGTCTTCTATGCCACAACCAAGGATCTTCATTTGAAGCTTTAAGACATGTTAAGCTAGAAGAATCAATTTTATCAAGAACCACAATATAAATGTCGTTGAACCTCTTACCTTTGAACACAACATTGTATTTGGAATCAAGTACAATGCATTCATGCTTTCTAATCAACACATTCAAGTCTTTATCACACAATTGACTAACACTAAGCAAATTATAACCCAAGTTATCAACTAAGAGCACATTATGAACAAAAGTTTCACCATCCTTACCAACATCACCTATTCCAATTGTTTTAGCTTTCACATCATCACCAAATGTCACTTTTCCACTTGATCTTGATTTCAGCTTTATGAATAGAGAGGGATCACCGGTCATGTGCCTTGAGCAGCCGCTATCAATAAACCATTTGGACTTGTTTGATCCTTTTTCCTGAAAAAATAAGGTGTTTGGTACCCATTTTAATTTTTGGGTCCATAATAGTTAGCATTGTATCTAACTAACCACATGCATTTCATCCCTTTGTTCTGATTTCTTTTCACATAGCAATCTCCTTTCAAATGCCCTCTTTGACAACAGAAATCACACATAATGAAAGAGTTCTTAACATGTACTGGTTTGATATATCTCAATCCACCTCTTCTATATGTTGTGAAGCCATGTGCAATTTTGTTGTGAGCAAATGTTCTTTGACAAGCAGAAGGATGAGTAGATGACATGTTTCTTTTGAGAAAATCCTGTTTTCTTGATTTCAAAGTTTCATCCAAGATGTCCATTCTTTTCTTCAAATCACCATGCCTTTCCTTCAGCATTTCACAAATATTAGTCTTTCTGTCAAGCTCGTTTTGAACATCACATCCGGCTCTTACAAGGCATTCATTGTCAGTCTTTAGATGTTTATTTTGTTGAACCAGACTTGTATTTTCTTGAATGAGAAAAGCAATTTTCTGTTTTAACAGCTTGTTCTTATCATAAGATTCCTTCAAGGCATTATGTAGCTTTTCAACAAAAGATTCAAGATCATCATCTTCATCATCATCACTTTCAGATTGCGAGTGAGTGGAAGTTACCTCATTATTTCCAATAGCCATGAAGGCCATTTGAGCTGATTCCTCTTCTTCTTCAACTTCCCCTTCGGAGTTGCATTCATTCCAAGTAATCTGAAAGTTGTTGAATCTTGGCTTTCGATCAGCTTTTCCATCTTTCATCTTCTTCATGGGGCATTCATTTGCATAGTGTCCAATCTGTCCACATTCGAAGCATTTGTCCAACTGTTTCTTGTTGAAATCTTGTTTTCCTTTGTACTTTGCGATAGATGGTTGATTCTGGAATTGATTGCTAGGACCTCCCATTCTAAACTTTCTTTTATTCAAAATTCTTTTGAAGCCTCTGGTGATAAGAGCAAGATCATTATCATCACCATCCGAATCTTCATCATCCAAGTGAGCTGGATCATCTTCACTTTGAGTAATCTTTAGAGCAATGTTTCTCTTTGCTCTAGCATCCTCTTCCTCCTGCACTTTAGATTTCAGTTTCAACTCATAAGAGGTTAGTGAGTTAATGATAGATTCAATAGGCACAGAACTTAAATCCTTAGCCTCTTCTATTGCAGTCACTTTATTTTCCCATTCTTTGCCCAATGCATTGAGAATTTTTCTGTTCTTCTCTCCCAAGGTGTACTCTTTGCCCAACACCTCGAGATCTTTGATCAAGTCAGTGAACCTGCAAAATATTTTGTCAATATCCTCAAGAGGTTCAATCTTAAAAGATTCATACTTTGTGACCAAGATGGCCTTTCTCTGTTCTCTCACATTGTCACCACCCTCATGGATTTCTCTTAACTTATCCCACATTTCTTTGGCTGATTTACAGCCTTTCACTCTAATTGATTCATTTGAATCTAAGGCACTATAGAGAACATTCATGGCCTTGGCATTCAATGTGAGGTTAGTCCTGTCTTGAGCATTCATTTCAGCTCTCATTTTTGGCCGAAGCAGCCCTGTATCTGCATCAAGAAAGTTAGCTTCATGCGGTCCTTCACTCACAATAAACCACAGTTCAATATCAATAGATTGCAAAAAGATAATCATTCGTTCTTTCCAGCTAACATAGTTAGAGCCACTGAACATGGGAGGCCTAGTAACAGATTGCCCCTCAACAAACATAGCATGACTGGTTGTCATCTTTACTCCAAGCCGTTAGAGCTTAATCTCAAGGAGACCAAGCTCTGATACCAATTGTTAGTCCCACAGACAACCAAGAGGGGGGGTGAATTGGTTTGATTAAAATCTTAACCAAGTTTATGCACTTTTTCGTTAATGAAAATTTACCTTCCTTTTTAGTAATGATCAACCAAGTAGATTAGAAGACAATAGCAATATTGATCGGAGAAGCAAGTATAGATAAGCAATGAAGATTTTATTAAACAGAAATGTAAAATGGAGAAACAAACCAAGTGTCTACCAAGCTTTACCCAAACTTGAAGACCAAACACAAGGAAGAGCAACTTCTCTTTGATGAAAGTCGATCAACTAGATGTACAATGGAGGGAGCACTTCCTCCTTGCCCTAAGCCTCACTTAGTCAAGCCAAGAAGTTTTACAATCACTCAGAAAACCCTCAACAGAGCTACACTAAAGATCCTTTCACTCACAAAAGAAAAGCTCAACAGAAATTCACACCACTTTAAAACAAATCTGCTTTGGAGACTATTTTCTAGCTAAAATATCTCACTAGATCTTGTAAACAAAGTGTGCAAAAGTCTCTACTTCGTTCAGACCAGTTTGATTTTAAAGGGAACCAGAAATGGGCTTCATCAATGCTTCCAACGGATAGAAGGCAGCTGAAGAGTCAACTAGCCGTTGGGGCTGTCGGACGTCCGACGATCAAATCATCGTCCGAACCAATCGTCCGATGGCATCCAAGTTGACGTTCGGACGTCCGATGCGTCTTGATCGTCCGACACCGCAGCGTCCGATCGTAGGCAGAGAGTTGGCAAGTTAGCTTGGAATTTTTCGGACGTCCGATGCGGTTGATGAGCGTCCGATGGCAAGCGTCCGATCCTTCCGGACGTCCGATGCTTCCTCACGAGCGTCCGACAGAGCTTCCTTCTTGATGCTCTTTATCCTTTCGGACGTCCGACAGATTCCTTTCGGCCGTCCGACGTGAGTATCCTGTTTTTGCTTCTTCTTTTGGTTGAAATGCATTTCATGACCTATTCATACCTGATTCTTTGATATGTAAAGACACTTATAATCGAAGAAGGTTAGATACATTTCAAAATACTTTGTGATCATCAAAACCAAGAATAACACATTGTATCTTTCCCTTTTTCTTCTCCTCCTCACCTTTGATGAAGAAGTAGTCATGAAGTGTAAATAAGAAAACTTTCATCTAATTAGGTGATACTTAGGGATGCAATTTTCTGTGATTTTTTTTAATATCTTGATGGCATTACTCCTTCAAGTTGGATCTCATAATTCAGATAATTTAATCTCCTGCCACAAGATGATCCATTCAAGTTGCTAAAAACAAAAATAGAAGCAACAAATTATTGCTTCATGAATACGTACATGAAACATTATCGCATAGAACTTGATTTATTTTGGTGTCGTTGCAGGTAACGATGCTAGGATTGAGCCACATATTGATCTTAACTTCTATATATTTCATAACCTTCTTTCTCCTTGACCTATGTAGCAAGATAAAAACACTTAGGCACAAAGTTACATCTTCTATTCCGGCTCCAAAAATCACCATCTAGATTTTACTTAATTATACTTCTTGCTAACATGTCGCGGCGTTGTTAAATTGATTGCTTGAGGGATACTTCCTTGGACGCTTTGGGATAAAGAAAGAACACGTTTCTTTGAAAATTTCCATTTAGGAGATACTTAGAATGCGAGTTTATGGGATCCTTTATGCCTTCATTGCATAAGTACTCTTTCATGTTGGACCTCAATAGTTCAGAATTCTATATTATCTCCTACCACAAAATGATCAATTGAAGTTTGCAAAATACAAAGAGTATAGGATCAACAATTTGTTGTTCTATGACCATAAGATTAATTATATATAAGGCCTAAAACTTACCTGTATTTTGGTGTTATTCCAGTAAACGAGGTCAGCATTGAACCACGTATTGATCATTAAGGTCTATATCTTTGATGATCTTCTCTTTTCTAGTCTACATAAGCTAGATTGATTACATACTATTTGGAGAAAAAATTACCATCCTGAGGTTAAAACTGAGACATTTCCATTTATGGCTTCAGGGATACATACTTGGACATCCAGCGACTAAAGTTCAAGGAATTCTTTACCATGCAGTCCCGTTTGCTTATAGGATGGGTCTGATTTCTGATGAACTCTATGAGGAATTCTGATGAACTATGGGAGGGACGTGGGAGGAGGGAGAGGATAGGGAGGAGGTTGCAAGCTGGTGATGTCGGCATCGGCTGGCCGACGGTAGCGGGTTGAGGTGGGGGAGAAGGAAGAAAATGATGAAAAAAGTGAAAATTTTGTGTGTTCTTAGATATTAAGCGACGTGTACATTAAAAATTTTGAGATGTTTGTAGAGGATTACTGTAAACAAAATAGCTTTAAAACTTGTCTATCAAAAATTAGACTAAAAACTTGCATGGGAGACAGGTTCTAGAACTGACCGCGAATTGTACTACAGTTGTAAGGCCACAATTATGGTATTGGATTTGGACCTTACACAGAACTCTACTATAACTACATGGAGTTTTCACGTTCCTCGTACATAAACAGCAATTGGCCCACGATAATTTGTAGGAAAATGAAAACAAAGGACAAAAAATTAAAATCGATTTTGCTAATTAACGTCAAAGAAATATTTTGACAAAAACTAGGAAAGTCTTCATTGTTGGTCCCCAAATCTGCAATGAGTAATGATTAAACTTTTATCATACCAAAAAAGAAAATTGAAA